>NC_056725.1:1230655501-1230745501 GCF_019279795.1 Protopterus annectens
GTTTTTCTACACACTTCTGAACAAAACGTGCCTCCTTTGCAACCCCGACTTGCATTATGTTTCAGTCTTTAATGAAACTAGTACTACAGCCATGTGCACATGTATTAGTACATTAAGCATCAGGATCACACTCCAAAATCAGGAGAAGGGCAAACTTGTTAAGCACCTCTCATTGCTATGATGCTGTAGTCTCGTGCTAGAGCATTTGGTGGTCAGCAGCCATCACATTAGAGCAATTGGAAGAGCAAACATCTTTAATACCTTAAAACAACTTCATTCAGCCTGAGCTTTCAGGTCTTGTTTTGTGGTGGTCATTCTCTGTGTGACATCTATAAGTGTGTTACACATTTCAAGGCTGTAAAACATTTAGAGCTCCTACATTTTTTCTCAGATTTTTGAAGTACAAGAGAATAGGTGAAGTCCCTTATATTACAAAGGATTACCTCTGAGGCTCTATCATTGTGATTCATTACGTCTGAGTCTCTATAATCATGATTCATTTGCTATTTGTTCTTAGTAAGAATGTCACGCTTAATCTCTCAAGCTTCACTCTTTAGGTAAAATCCTTGACATCCATTTCTCAAACACATAGCAAGCTAGTTTTGATAAGCAGGCCTAATCATTATTTTCTTTATCATTAATGTAAGGAAGAATTTACATTCCTTTCCTTCTCACATAGTAAACTCTGTGCAAAGTGTCAGCTATAAAAGTCAAATGTGACTCAACATTGGATGGCTGGATTAAAACTACAGACAGATATTAGTCTGACTTTAGAATGTATTCCAGTCCATCATTTTCATTCATCTTTTTATATAAATACTTCATATTCAAGCATTATGATAAATCGGTTGGGAGGGTGGCCTAATGGTTAAGGTGTTTGCCTTACAAACACAAGGTGCAGTGTTTGAGTCTCACAAGGGATAATTGGCTAAGCTTAAAATGGCTCGCAAAGGTAATTAGCTTAGTACTAACCTATGAACCTAAAATACATGTTCTTATATTCACTTAGTGGCCATAATCGAGTGATGATCTTTCATAGCCAAAATATAAGCCTATTTTAACATTTATCAGATCCATTCCAGACTCATCATAAGAGTGACATAGATGCTGAATTGCAAACCATCAGCTGGAACAGGGGGGATTAATAGCAACTACCCCATTACTACCTGAAATACATTCTACAACAAGTTGGAATGCATCTAATGTGGACTACTCCAGTAAAACAACTATGAGTCAGGTCTGCCAAATGTTCATGAATATTAAAATAAATTATCTAATGTTGTGACAAAGGGATGCATTATCATAAATGTATCCCTTGGGAAGGCACCAATCCTGGGGAGTTACCACATTGACAATATGCCCCTAAGAGATCACCCAGTTGTTTGGGATATGGGAACTTATGTGGACAGTGACCTAACTTTTGACCAACATATGTCCATTGTCATAAGAAAGTCCTTCTATCGTGCACAGCTTAAAAAGGGATTGTGTCTAGATCTTGGGATGTTATTCTTCCTCTTTACTCAGTCGTTATTAGACAAATCAATGACTAAAATGCTCTCTTTGGTATCTATCTGTCCAGACACATGCAACAACTGGAACACTCACAGAGAAATGTTACTAAAAAGATACAAAGCCTAAACAATATGTACTACACTGACTGGCCCAAAACCCTGTCACTATACTCAGTATCCTACAGACTGCTAAGTGGTGACCTGTGTCTGGCATACAAGGCATCCTCCGACCCAATACTGATGGACCCACTGAACCTCAGCAAGTAAAATGGCACCAGAAATACTCCATCTATGGATCTAAATCTTTTCTGCAACATCAACAGAATGGTTTAAAGGGAGAAGCATAACTCCCAGAAGATACTGCTGGTGTGGAACAGACTCCCCATCCATGTAAAACAAAGCTCATCCCTGTCCATATTCAAACATAACTTGGATCTATGTATGGGTAATAGAAAATTCACCAAGGAACTGCCCCCTGTACTATTAATGCTTTATCTTATGCATCTACCCCCTCACTTTCTCTATGATATGGTCACTGGTTTCTTGAATGAACTTCAGAATAATATATTTTCTCTAAAATTTGATGGTATTCAGGTAGGTAGATCAGTTACCTTTTTAGACATTTATTTAAAAGGGGATGTGAATGGGAAAGTGGTGAGCAAAGTACATCGAAAGTTTGAAGATTACATGCATTTTTTAGATGCTGGCAGTTGCCACCCACTCCACCCTTTGAAATCCCTTCCTTTTGGTGAGCTTCTTCGTGTGAAACGGCTGTGTAATAATAGTTCTGATCTTGTCAAAGAACTAAATATAACAGCTGAGTTATTTGTTAAAAGGGGCTGCTAAAGGCAGAATGTATATGCTTCATTGGATAAGGTAAAAGGGAACCCCCAGAAGACATCTGGTAGGGTAAGAATTCTGGAATCTAATAATTTTATTGATAACACAACTAACCTTAAAAAGATATATGTAGTTACCACATACAATGTCATCAAATAAGGTAAAGGAAATAATCAAACATTACTGGAACTTTCTGTTGAAATTTAAAGAACGTTCAGATGTACTATGTAAAGCTCCTGTATTTTCATATTGAAAGGGCGGGAGCATCAAACATATTTTAGTACATACTAGCTTCTTTTCTCCTGATTGTAGAATAAGTCAGACACTGAATGCAGTTGGCACCTTTCCCTGTGGTAGATGTATTACATGTAAATATGTATGTAGAATGTTTGAATATATTAATGGAATTCGTGTTAAGGTAAATTGTATATATTCTTGTAATGCAGAAGGGGTTGTCTATGCATTGAGGTGCCCTTATGGCATGTTTTATGTGGGTGAGAGCAAGAGGGCTTTCAAGCTTAGAGTCCAAGAACATATTAGAGATATCAAAAATGGTAAGCATGACAGCCCTGTTGCAATGCATTTTAAATATTGTCACAATAAAAATCCAGATGGTTTACAATGCACTATTTTGGAACATATTCCTGAAAAAGGATTTAATTTTGATGTTAAGAAAAAACTTTTGTATAAAGAAACAATTTTTATATTAAAGTATGGAACTTTAAGTCCAGCTGGTATTAATGTGGAATGTAATTTTATTTATTTTTTTTTTTATTTATTTACATTTGTTTTCCGGGAAAGTCCGACTGGACACAGGTCCATTTTCAGCAGAGGCCCGGGGAGAAAAGCTCCACAGTACAATAGAATGCAATACATGAGAGAATGAAATATAGAACATAGAATTGATTTTAATACATAATAGATTAAAAGTTAACAGTTTTAGACAGTACAGTAGACAGTCATTGAGGTACATAGTAAAAACATTGAGGTACATAGTCAAAAACTTAAAAAATAATAATAAAGTTTTTTTGTTTTTTTTTTAACCAGTATCTGGATTTACAAGCTTTTTAGGGCAAATCTGTTTATACTTATCTGAACATGTGACACACAATTAAATTGGTATGGATTAACCTGGAGTGTAACATGAGCATAGCCGCGTTTATATTACCCTATCGTACGATATAAATAGCGAACGCTATTTCATCGTACCTAAACTATCTAAACCACAAAATATCAAACACACGGAACACAACCACACCAAAATAAATAAACCACACACATACACTTAACAAAACCATAATTCTAACCCTACACTATTACCTATCCACTCACCTTAACCCAGCCCTAACCCTAAAGCCCCTAAGTACCACACAATCACTTTACCTGCTCCCTAACCCTAAAGTCTCTAACTACCGCACACTCACCTTACCCGCTCCCTAACACTAAAGTCCCTAACTACCACACACTCACCTTACCCGCTCCCTAACTCTAATGTCCTTAATGATCGGACACTCACCTTACCCCGATACGTTTCCACACTTACCTTAACCCAGTCCATAACCTCCGTTCGCATACTTACCTTAACTCGGTCCGTAACCTTCCCACCACAGTAGAGTAAATAGCAAAGCCATGGAACGGACAACCAAAATCTTACCCTAGGTAAGATTTTGAAGTTCCATGGCTTTGCTATTTTCAGTTTTCGACAAAAATGGATCGATATTATACAATTCGAAGTTTTGAAACTTCGATGCTATAATATAGACCTGCATAGCCAGTTAGTTAAGTAGTGGGTTTTAAGGAGTTTTTTTTAAATGATTGAAGGAGGTGGTAAAAGTTATATGGATTGGTAGTGTGTTCCAGGTTTTGGCAATGGTGCTGGCAAAGAGTGATTTACCAGCGTTGTTTTTATGTTGGGTGACAGTTATTAGGTTTTGGCTGTTAGATCATAGGGTTCTAGTGGGAATGTGGGGCTGTATTAAATGCTAAAGTGCTGGGGTTAACTCAGGGAGGTAGTAAAGCTTGTGAGCTATAGGGAGTTGATTGAGCATGAGTATATGAGGCAACTCAAGCCAGTTAAGCTGTTTTAGGGATAGACAGTGGTGGGACCTGTAAAAAGCATCAGAAGCAAACTTGGCAATCTTATTATAGTAAGATTCCATTTTATTTAGTTTGGTTTGGCATAGATTATTCAAGATGGGAGAGGCGTAGAGGAGGGTGGATAGGAGATGAGTCCTAGTGATGGTAACTTTGGTATGTTTAGTCATAAACTGTTTGTTCCTGTAAAGAAGGTCTAGATTTTTATTGACTTTCTTGATGGTTTGTGCTATGTGAATGTCAAATTTCAGGTTATTGTCTATCTCTACGCCTAGCAGTTTAGTGTGTGTGGTTGGACTAATTTGAATGTTTTCTTTGGAGTTGATGATGAAGTTGTTGCTCAGGGGAGGAGATCTACCTGGGCCAAAGAGAATTAGTTTTTTTTGGGGGGGGTTAAGAAGAAGTTTGATGTTAGTGAACCAGGTTTTGGCTAGGGTGAAGGTGTTTTGGGTTAGGGTTTGTAGTCCACTTAGGGTGGGGGCGGCACATATAAGGGTGGTGTCATCAGCATATTGTACTACTGATGCATTTGGTAAGGATGAAGATATCTGGTTAGTAAATAGAGAAAACAGAGGGCCGAGGATAGACCCTTGAGGGACTCCTATAGTTACTGGTAGCAGGGGGGGGGGGGCAATTGGTCTTGCCATAGGACAGCTTGCTGTCGATCTGACAAATAGCTGTTAAACCATGATATAGAGGAGGGACTTATATTTAGGGTAGCTAGAGTTGCAAGAAGCATGCTGTGGTTTACCATGTCAATGGCTTTTGATAAGTCTAAGAATATGGAATATGGAAGAAGTGAATAGACCCTTGTTTCTGTGGTGGTTAACTATGTTGGTAAATGATAATAATGCTGTTGTGGTGCTGTGGGAAGGTCTAAAGCCATGCTGGGATATGGAGAGTAGGTTTTATTCTGGAGGTATTGCATAAGTTGAGTCTGAATTATTCTTTCTAATATTTTGGATAACGGTGGTAAGATAGCTATAGGGCAATAGTTGATAAGTTCTAAGGAGTTAACCTCCTTTGTGCAGTGGGATGATATGGGAGGTTTTCCAAGAGGCTGGTACTTTGCATTCTGACAGAGATCTATTAATGAGAATGGAGACTGGATAGGCTATAGCTTCAGCTGATATTTGAAGGAAGTCTGCTGGTAGCTTATCAGCTGCTAGAGTGGTTGGTTTAAGTTTCTTAAGGAGTTTAGAAATTGCCTTGGTGGACACGGGTGAAGTTGAAAACTGGGGGTATTGTTTTGTGTATTGGAGTGGGTTGTGGTAGTTATTGGTGTGGGGTGGGTAGTACTATTAGTTTGGGCATTAGCAAGGGTCTGGACTGTTTTGGTGAAGAATTTATTAAATTATGTGGGTATGTTTTCATGATTATTTGGTAGCACAGGGGTTGGTGTAGTGGACTTTCCTGGGTGCAGTATACAATTTATTGTGTTCCAGAATTTTTGGGGGCTATGAGCATATTTTTCTTGTAGGTTTTGATAGTAGTTAGATTTGTCTAGTTTGATATGTTTTTTGTCTTTGTTCTGGAGCTGTAGATAATTTTGTCTTAAGGTAGTGGTTTTGATTTTTTGATAGTGAGACCAGGTGTTGTCCCTTTCTTTCATTATAGTTTTAGTGGGATTTGTTAGCCATGGGGCATAATTAGTTTTTATTCTAGTGGTTTGGGACGGTGCATATTGGTCCAGGATTTTTAGGAATGTTGTGTTGAAGTATTCAACTGCTTTGTCTAGAGATAATTGCTTTAGGGGAGTCCAGTTGCAGTTTTTTAGTGCATTGATGAAGTCAGTAGGTATGAAGGTCTTTTTGCTATGAACTACTCTGAGGATAGGTTGGCTGATGGTTTGGGATTTGTTCCTAATTAGGTAGGTAGGATGATGGTCACTTAGGGTATCTGGAAGACAGCCAGATTGTTGTGTAAGATTGAGGTCAAATACCAGGATCCAGTCTAAGATGGACTGGTGATTGGATGTTTTGTCAATTCTAGTGGGGGTGGTTATAGTTTGGGTAAACCTGTGGAGGTTTCTAAAGGCAGTGGGATTATGGCTGGAGCAGTTGAGCCAGTCAGTATTAAAGTCTCCTAATAGTATGGTTTCATGTGGAATGGAGTTGGACATCCAATTAAGCAGGTTTTCTATTAGAGTGATATTATTGCCTGGTAGGATGTAGCCACCTGCAATAACTATGTGTTTTTGGAGTTTATTTTTAATCTGGCAAGGATTAGTTTCACATTTTTGACATCTTGCGTGTTGTAATCTAGTTGTTCTATGGTGAGGTGGTTTTGGAATATTATTGCAACACCACCTCCCTTTTTCTCTACTCTGTCTTTGCGGATAATATTGCAGCCAAGAGTAGTAAGCTCATTGTGATGATGTTTTGGTTTGAGCCATGTTTTGTAATTGGAAAGTTTTTTTTAACCTAATTAAGGGTTAATTATGTAATGAATGGTTAATTGATTTTATTATTTAAACTAGAATGTTTAGAACAGTTTTACTCTCCTTTGCCTTCTTCCTTCTTGCCGAGGCGCTAGAGGGTTTAATATATTTTGGTGCTTGGATCCTGGTTCTATGTTGTTTTTTTCAACTTTTCTGAGATCTTTTGGGCTTGCTTTGTTGTTCCATAACTTGGATCTATGTATGGGTAATAGAAAATTCATCACAGAACTGCCCCCTGTACTATTAATGCTTTATCTTATGCATCTACCCCTTCACTTTCTCTATGGTATGATACTAGTTATTCTCACTATGGTAAAATATAATTACAGTAATGTAATTCATGCTATTATTGTATTATAGTATTATGTTTATTTAAGCACCAAAAAATGAAATTGGCTAGCCTTAAAACTGAATCTATGAAACCCATGGATAATAAATGGAGCCAGTGGAAGGCAGATCCTGATAATATACCCAAAAAAACAGGCTTTCCAGATACTTGTCAAAATGTTTGAACAGCAATCAGTTCTGTTAAAAGCACTTACCTAAGAAAGAATTTTCATTCATAACAGCACTCAAATGATTAAACAATAACCTCTAACCATCTGGAAATAAACAGAACTTCCCAACTAATGAATTTTTAAAGATCATTAAGGAGGTCTTTCTGTCATCATTCAAGCCTTCAGTTTTTCAGTGTAACTAGTCTCATCTTCTTACAATCATAGTACTAGGGTTTCTCCTTTACAAATACTTGATCTGCCTCCTTTCTATATTAGATACACAGCAACCAAGGAATCAAATGAAGCACTGGGAAACTTAAAAATAACCAAGTCATCCACATATATCATACTACATGCTAACAGCAGAGCACATGGCAAAACACTAGACCACATATTTAATATGACCTAACCTCAGGCATCATTTCTTGTAACTGGAAACATGCCAGCACTGTACCTTATCCAAAACTAAGAATTCAAGAACAGTTTCAAGTTGCCAACCAATAGTCATTTTATATCCCCTGCTCAAAATCCTAGAAAGGCTGCTATATAAGCAATTGATGGTATACGTATTTAAATATGCTTTACTATCAAATGGCCATCTTGGCTTTAGATGGGGTTATAATTCACAAACTGCATCACACACACACACACACACACACACACACACACACACACACACACACACACACACACACACACACACACACACACATATATATATTTTTTTTCACTATCACAGTGTTGAACGGCAGTTATGTGAAACAGGGATGGTCAAATGCATGCTTCTCAGTTTCTGTAATGCCGATCTGAAAACGTTCAAATCCACCTTAGTGAATGCTAGTATGCATTCTCTCATATGAGGTTGACATTCTGATTGGAGATCGCACTACAGTGGAGATTGGGAAATTTATCCTTTTCCTCACTGTAGTGTGATCTCGGAGTTTGTATATATAATATGCATGGGGTATGGGGGTGCAGTGGGGCTTGCCGCCCTTCAAAAAGTAAGTAGAAACATCACTGGAAGTCAAGGTATCCTGGGTAATGTCGATAATATCAAATTGCAAATTATCGACATTACCACTGCCATCATTTTGATGAAATTCTTTTTTATTTTCGACATTTATTTTCAGCTAAGTGAATACACGAAGAACTGTGATTCTTGATTTTGATAGTAAAACACACACATAAATATATATGTATATATACATATATATATATATATATATATATATATATATATATATATATATATATATATATATATTGCTTTGGAATAAAATCAGTCTCTGGATAGGTGGATATGCCCTTTCCCCGAGGACTGTATAATCTCAGAGTTTTATATACACACACACATGCACACACATAGGCTCATAGGTTCATAGGTAGGTACTAGGCTATCAGCCCTAGGTCTTATACAAGCCTAGCCAAAAAGGTACCCTGGCTTTCGCCACCCAAGAAAATTATTTTTCTGTGCCCCTGTCGAGCCAAGCCACAGAGGTGATCTCTGGAGTGAATTTCCTATTTCCCATCCAACCATCAAGATTTTTCTTGAACAGTGCTAATGAGGAGCTTTGTTTGATATACATAGGTAGTTTGTTCCAGAGTATGGGAAGCTTCTGGGACAGGAATCTATCCCTCCAACATGTTCTGTTTATTGTGGTGACAAGGTTTAGGTCCCTAGACCATGTAGCTCAGAGGGATTGGGATTTATTTAAGTGGAGCATGTCCAACAGCTCTGGGTTTGACATAGCTTTGTATGTTAGGCAGAGATTGCCTCTGAGTAGGCGATATGCAACAGAGTAAAGTTGGAGTTTTTTGAGACGGTCTGCATAGGGCACCTGTTTGAGGCCGGTAATCCTCTTTGTGAGGTATTTCTGCGGCCTTTCCAGTTGTCGTAAATGTCTTGTGAGGTACATGCCAAAAGGGGCGTTGGACTCTATAATAGGTCTAATGAGTGACGAGTAGAGGGGATCAATGACTTATTTTTTCCTGGATGAGAAACCTTTTGTGATGAGGTGTGCCACATAGAAGGAGTTCCTGACTACTGTGGCGATGTGATTATCAAAGGGGAGACTATTGCCCACCTGTGTCCCAAGGTCTCTTATCGCACTTTCGGTGTTAAGTAGACTACCACCTATGTGGTAGCTCATGGGTACAGAGTTCTTACCAAAGGGGATGACAATGCACTTTTTGGCATTGAGCTTGAGGCCATGGCTTTGACACCAGGCATCTGTCTCAGTGAGGCCCTTTTGTAGGATGTCCCCATCACTTGGAGTTTCAATTATGGCTCCTAGTTTGCAATAATCTGTGAACTTCATTAGCCAATGACCTTCTGTGTTAGCCTGTACTTCAGAAGAGTAGATACCAAACAGGAGAGGACCCAGGACTGAACCCTGTGGTACTCCACTTGTCACTGGTCTGAAGTCGGATTTAGAGTCTGCTACTTTCACAGTGTGGGTTCTGTCAGTGAGCCAGTTGGCAACCCATGTTGTGACATGGGGATTTATACCGAGTTTATTGAGTTTATCTATAATTCCAGAGTGGGGGATGGTGTCAAAAGCCTTGCCAAGATCTAGATAGGCTGTGTGAATTATCTTACCCTCGTCTACGGCTTTGGTGACTGCTTCAAGGAAGACAGATAGGTTTAGGAGAGATGATCTGCCTTTTACAAACCTGAACTGGGTGGGGTCCAGACTTTGGAGATTACCAGTGTCTTTGTTTATAAGTTCCATGATGATACGTTCCATGGCCTTGCAGACCAGGCTTGTTAGGCTAATGGGGCGGTAGTTCCCGGGGTCCATAGTGGCTCCACCTTTGTGGAGCCGGGATGACCATCACTGTGCACCATTCAGTAGGCACAAAGCCTGAGGTGAGGCTATGATTGAACACACACACACACACACACACATACATATATATATATATATATATATATATATATATATATATATATATATATAATTAGTGGGGGCACAGCAAAAAGCATTCCATTTTGTTTTGAATATTCTGAGGATTAGCCTTAGAGCATGCACTGTAGTTTGTCAACATGTTTTTGTTGATATGTCTCAATGTTAAGCACACCGACATTTGTGTGGATTGACTAGTAAAAGCAGATTGATATATGATAAATCTTATTGGCAGAACCCAGGTTACCAAGTCTGTTGTGAGTTAGAGCTCATTACTGCAAAGTTAATAAGTGCTGCTCTTCTGATGTTTGTTTTTGATATATATTCTGTGCACTAGATACATGGATTGAGAGATAGATAGATAGATAGATAGATAGATAGATAGATAGATAGATAGATAGATAGATAGATAGATAAATATGGGTGCACTAGTACTGAATGAAAACACTCGTACATGAATGGAATAATGTCGATGTCAAAATGTCAGAAATGCTGACTTCAACACACCAGTACTCATGCGTAGAGAAACAGCCTTGGCGCATGCAAGCTTTTAATTTTAATAAATGCAAAAAAAAATGTTTTTACTGAGGTGCAGACCCCTTCACCCCCATATGGGGAACTGTGACCCCCACACTGCCTGCTAATTATAACAGATATATATATATATATATATATATATAAACACCAACATTGCACAAACACAGAGTAAGAGCAAATTATCCATGCCCAAGATTTGTGTGATGTCGCACATGTCAGACAGCTGCCTAGTCAACTAAATTCATTTGACTATGCAGCTATACACACACACACACACACACACACACACACACACACACACACACACACACACACACACACACACACACACACACACAGACCAACTGCATATATGCAGATATTGCAGATATTGCAATAAAAGGTGATTATTATAGCTCCAAGGAAGGATTCTTCCATGCTACATCTATGACACTATTTTTAAATATCAGCTGTAAGGATATTATTTTATGGTAAATTACAAGACAGGTTGTAGATGTACTGAATATAAATGTGAATGTAAATGATACTATCACTATTTGTAAGCTATAACATTTTTGGATATGTAATGTTCATCTGCAACTTTTGTATTTTCTACCTGCCAGTTTGGCAGTATTCATGCCTGAAAAGGGTCATCTAGACAAGACCACCAACCCAGTAAATAAATAAATATACACTAAAATAATACCAGTAGTACTTTATTTCTATATGAAACACCAGTACTGCACAGTACATGCATGAAAGGGAAGGAATGAAAGACTTAGTTTGCCCTGTTAAGAATTTCTTATCATAGGAAATGATGACAGCTTTTATGTTCTTGTTTTGAGAGAGATCATCACTAAATCTTTACCGTATGTACCTGCCATGAATAAATATGGAGTTCAGTTTACAACACCTGTCCCTCAGAATGCAAATCAGATGTTGAAGCAAGAAGAATGAATCTAGTTTTCTTTTCACACTACAAACAGGTCTGTCTATGACTGACAGATGTGGTGAGTGAGCAATGATACAGGGGTCTATGTTAGAAGAACGAAAGACGTAAACTGTGAACATTGACAACTTAGAAAAGACCGAACTTTGAACTTGCTATTGTGGGGGGCTGCACTCCCCCAAGCTAAATATATATACCAACTCCGAGATCGCACTACAGTGACGAAAGGATAAATATTCCAATCTTCACTGTACCGCGATCTGACAAAAAGCACTTCGAGGTCCGGTCTTTTCGACGTTGTCAGCATTCGTGGTTTACATCTTTTGTTCTTCTAATATAGACCCAAGATACAGTCTTATGCAATTAGGGGATATAATATATCCTTATAGAAAGTTCTTCCATGTGTAATGAACGCAGGTGAGCAAACGCGTTTATATCACGTTATCAAAAGATGAAAATAGCGGACGCTATTTCATCGGCCTCAAAACATCTAAACATGAAAATATCAAACATTCAGAACAGCAAATTTTTTCCCATGGAAACAATTTGCTGCTCCGAAACACATACACACCACACAAGCACATCAAACAAACAGCAACCACACACATACACTTAAATTCCTACATCTAACGCTACAATAAACTAAACATACACTACTATCTACCCACTTACCTTAACCCAAACCCTAACCCTAAGGTCTGTCACTATTGCATACTCACCTAACCTGTGCCCTAACCCTAACTCACTTAAACCACCCCTAACCCTAAAGTCTGTCACTATCGCACACACACCTAACCTGTGCCCTAACCCAAACTCACTTAACCCGCCCCTAACCCTAATGTACAAACAATTGCACACTTACCTGAACCCAACCCGTAACTTTTCACCACGGCACTAAGAATAGCGAAGCCACAGAAACGGCCAACCGAATTTTTTCCCGAGGAAAGAATTCACTGTTCTGCAGCTTCGCTATTCTTAGCATTCGCTGAATAGTGTTCGATATCAGAACATTCAAAGTTTTAATACTTTGATGTTCTGATATAGACCCGAGCAAACAGCAAGCAACAGTTTGATGAAAAGATTAGGAAATATATTGTAGTTGAAAGTCAATGGATAGCTGGTAATGGCTTTATTTGATTGAATATTAATGGTGAAATCATTAAGAAAGCAATAACATAAAATAACCCTCTTACATCAGCACTGTAAACATGAAAAAAGTGTGCATGTGTTCCTACCCAGAAACATAAATCCTGATACTGATGTTGTGTTGCTGCATCTGTGTGGATTCTGCAAGCATGCTGATGGTCTTCATTTTAGTACGTGGCTGACCCAGATATAATTTCCCATCACCTAGCCAGTTGGTATCATGGGTCAATAAGCTTTTATTTGTGATAGTGCCTTTCTGATGAAGCTTCGAGATGAAGAATGTCCTTAATGATGTACCCAGGGGTCGAACATTCTTTGACTGTCCTGGATTCTGTCCAGGAACAGAATAATAGGGGCTTTGTATACCAAATTCTGATAGACCAGACATAAACATGTTAGCTGATGCTTAACACCCAAAGCCACTGCCAGAACCGTTAAGTTCTCTGAATAAACTACTAGGCCTCCTTTTTATTTAAAACTGCTCACTAAATAATGCCATTTCAAATTATATTCTTCTCCTTAAGCATTCTCTGCAGGAAATCACATAGCAGCAAGTAGTAAGTGGTCTTCAAAAGCAAGCAGCCCCCAAGATCTGTAAAACATTGTTACACTTCATCATCGCCTAAAATAAATAATTTGCATGTCTTCATGAAGGAAGTTTCTCAAAAGAGGTTTTCTGGTATAATTAATTATTTTAGTACAAAGTAATTAACTCTTACTGCTTATGGACTATGATTCCCTTATGTACTGATAAAAAAAATATCTAGTATACAGGTAGCACAGTTTTATTATTGTTTAACGATAAAACATGAATTTTCCCTTAAGGAAGTTTGTTACATGTGGTAAAAGACTATACAGCTGTGGAAAATGACTGCAGAAAGATATCGCTTGCCATGATGGATTTATTTTCACTGTGTAATAAACTGCATTGCTTTACTTCTGCTGATAGAAGTCCAATCAGAAGGGTTTTTTTGTAATAATAAAAGTTAAAACTGTGCCTATTTTTACAGCATCTTAAAACTGGCATTTTATTATATTACAAAATAACTGTTATGTGAATATGTTTTCTACAGCTCCAGATTTTTGTCTGATTGGTTTGTAGTTCTTTTTTAAGTTTCACCACATCTTTTCTATGTTTCATTGACATGCAGTTTAAGTATACTTTTTCACAAAACGCCCTGACAATTTATGGGTAAAAGCAGCAATGACATAAGTGATATTAAAAAATATACATTAAAAGTGCATCATAAGAACAAACCAGATAAAAAACACAATTATTTTAACTAACAGGACAAACAGCTCGCATGATTGTAGGTAACATTATTTTATTTACAACTTTGTAAAGTCTAACATAGACTCATCTGATTTTTTTTTTTTTTTTTTTTTTTTTTTTGTGAAGTAGACTGCATTCTAAACAAAATTATTTATTATAAACTAACCTTAAGGTATTGTAAAGTTTTAAAAGGATGACTTACTTCAATCAAGAGAAATGGTAAAAAAGTATTCCATTTGTTTACAGTGAACACATATTGCGCACAACAATTATGTCAACACTTATTCCAATTTATGGAATAATCTGAGATGTAAATAATGTTTACTGTGGCGAGACCTCTTTTGACAGTATATATCTCTGATAAGTACAAAATTCTGTTCTCAGTATATTTGTTTAATAAATTTAGTATTAAAACATCAAGTTTAAAAATAACTATTCATTATGGTCGTTTTTTTTTTGTCTAACTATAGTTTGAGATGCAAGCATGAGGTGATATAAAACAGTAGTTTCATTAAAAATGTTTCATATTAGTTTTGTAGAATTCTTTCTTTTCTCCTTCTTGATTTTAACCACATTTACATACACTACCTTCATGCTAGAAGAGCTATTGCAATATCCCTGACATTTGAAGTGTGCCATAACTCATATAAGGAAAGAAATACCATTCAGAATCAAATGTAGGTTTAACACTGGGAGTAAAAATTTATGCAAGCAAAGAAATAATTAGAAAAAAAGTGGTTATCTGCACTATACAAAACATTTATTCAGAGGGAATCTCCACAAAAAAAAAAAAAAACTTTCCCAAAGCAGGAGCTCCCTTACTAGTTGCACGAAAGGCTATACCAGAGCATGAAATACAACCATGCATACATTTAAGAATTGTTTTGTAAAGGTGAAAGCAGATACTACAAGTTTAACAAGCCTTTTGTGTGAACTAATCACATTAGAATACATTAGAGAGAGTTCATTTTCTAGGTTTTATGTTTCATTGTAAAGGTCATCCTAGATTTGGTTTGAATAACTAAAGAGGAGAGATCATACTGGTCTCGCATCAACTAAGTGACTTTGGCTGAATTTATTTCTACACTGTGCATTATCTGATTGTAACTGAATCATTCTCCCATGCTGGTTTTAAAAGGAAGGACATGCCAAGACAATATAAAAGAAACAGTTAACTTCTAATGCAGCTTTTTACAATCTATTATGCCCGATGGGTTGTCAGAAACATGTGATCTTGTGATATTTTAATGACTGAATGCTGACACATGAGACCTTGAGTTTGAAAGACACAAATATTTGATTAATTGTAACTTTCTGTGAATAGAAACTTTCTTTAGATTATCTAGAATAAACATAAAAATGTTCACTGTTATTTACCAGAACTGCATCTTCTGAATTACATCATAACAAAATAAGGGAAAAAAGAAGTCAGTTCTGTATATTACAATTTATGTGAAGGGTTCTCCAAAGTGATTTACTTTTCACAAGATAATGTTAATAGAATATTGCTTTTTCACAGCAAAAGGAAGTAGAAACAGTGTGAATAATTATACATAGGCTAAATATACTGTTTTGGAATGAAGTAGTAAAGATTTGCATTGTATGCAGGACTTAAATATGTTTTAAAGATTCAGCCTACCATTTGAATCCCCAGATTTAAATTTGTGTTAGCAAAACAAAAGTCTGGAAACAGTCTGTGTATTTCCTTAAGAAGAAACGAAATTATGGGATATTTTGGACTAAACAAACAAACAGCTGTGTATTGGCTAAACAATTAGAGTAATACTTGTTAACAGAATAGCATGGCACTTCATCATTAGCTCATTAGTTCTACTCCATAGCATTGTCGGTCATGCTTTACCTTTGTATGAAAAGTACCTGAACTGATTCCAGCATTCTTGGAAATTTGTAGTCATTATGTAGACTTCAAGCATAGCTAACTTCTGTAGCTACAAGGCCTGAAAGAAACAGTTGGCACAACTGCAAAAAATTATGAACATTTCTAGTCTATAGCTGTCCCTGTCACATCAGTCTTCAGACTGGGAGCACATACCATAAACACTAAACCCCTTGAGATCAACAGCAGCTGTAGTTGAGCCATTGTTTTTTTACCAAAAATGTACTAAAATGTAAGACTAGGTTATACCACAGAATGTTGGTAGCCTTGCAGACCATGTGGCTTCAGAACCATTTAGCAAACAGACAAGGAGCTGAGGTATCTGAGAAGAAAATACCATTAGCTGACAAAGAAAAGGTCCTTAATTTCTGCAATAAGCTCCTCCTGCATTGTTGTTTATGACTAATGTGGGGATGCAAGGAAGACAAAAAGTAGGAACCTGTCTTAACAAAGACAAGAAAATAAAAGAGAGCAAGCGAGAGATAGAAAGAAGAAAAGGAGTGCTGGATAAACAAGCTCCTTTTTAGGTGCAGACACAATGATAAGGCAAAAGAGATGAGAGCAGTGAAACCAAAGAAGGAGATGAATTGGCTTGCAGTAAAAATACGCTGAAGGCATTTTCTTAGTGCTTAATGTTTTTCTTATTTGTGAAGAGACAGGTGGAAGGCAAGCACCAGGATAAAAGAAGAGGAATATAATGTTTGAGGGATAACTGTATGAAGAATATGTTTTTGACTGCAACAGACAGACAAATAAGAGAAAAGGAAGCACATGAGAGTGCAGCTAACATTAATGTAATGAGGCATGTCTAGCAAATTTTAAATATGGTTTATCTACATCTCTCCTCTAAAATCTGCTCATTAATTGTTGTGTAATTTGGCTGTGTGAGTGAAGTATCCTTACTCATGTACTTAGGGTAAACTGCCTGTCTTCAAGTTCGTAACTGGGCCGTCATTAGCAAATGACACAAGACATGGTAGGTTAGTACAATGCAAGCAAAGTTACTAATTTCTCCTGAATAAAACAGTGTTGGCACCCTTCATGTCACTATATGAATAAGTGGAATAGCTGTAATTGAATTACATGGTAGATGGGCTTACTAATGTCACAGAAGGAGTGTGCATTAGGCAGGATTCCCTTGTTTTGCTACTATTGTTGCAACTATAAGCAAAGTCACTGTTATACTGTTATAAACTAATTAGAGGAACGTTCATGGTAGCAACACCGATGTACTGTGAAATGCATACATTATTAAACATGGTCACTGGCATCACCTGCTTAGTGCACCATAAGTGAGGTCCTTCCTTTTCTGTTATTTCAGTGTTATCCATTTAGGCAGAGTAAGTAATATAACTTTACTGTTGTACTATAAGTAAGGTTACTAGTACCTGAGAAGTATAACTTAGATAAGGGCATCCTGGGTAGGATGAACATCTTTACCTAGAACAATAAGCAGAATCAATACGTAATTTAATTACTTTAAGATCAATAGGGCCTCTTCTGTTGCAATAGATAGTTGTGGTAAGATACAGGGTACCTGACGGGTGCATCATTGACAGTGTCCTCTTATATGAAGGAATATATTCACTTCCAAATGGTATGAAGATTGCAGTCACTATCAAATTACTGCACCCTGGATTGAATTCACTCTGCCCTGTTGTGTGACTAATGTGATATTAGGTACAGCACTGAAGAAGTTATCTGATTACTGCACCATATGCATAGTTAATCTGAAAAAAAAATGATTAGTTCACTTTAGGTAAAAGAATTATCATAAGATGATTAGAACAAATTAAATGGAAAGAATATTCTACTCTGGATGCATTGTCATACGGCTGTGCTATGGAAGTCACAAGGAGGCTGCCTTAAAAGTCCATGCCTTTGGACATGTGATACAGCCAATCAGGGTAGTGAAAGAATTAGCTGAAGCACAGGCATGTAGCCTTAAAATATTTAAAGAAAGGATACTGCATAATCTGAATAATCTGAACAATAACCATAGATGGATATTTTGATTGTAATAACAAGGATGAGAGAACATGTTAAAAATCTGAATTTAAATGATGATGATGATGGGGACACCTTCAAACATAAGTAAAGATTTTTAATTATTACCTGATGTGACTGTCTGGTAACTGTCTGCATTAAAGTAAGACATTCTTTCCATAAGTTCTCATAAGAAAAAAGAGATTCAATTATGGGTTGCAAAAACAGATACAATTGAAAGAAAACAGTACGAGACAATCTTCATGATAACAATAATGAATTCGATGAATTATGTAATTATAACAAATAGTTTATATAATCTGTTTTCTATCAGCTTTTATGTGTTACACTCTTTGATGTCAACTTTTTAGTCACACGCTGATGAAACTGCTCTCATGATAGTTTCTTTTGCTGGTCAGTTCCATGAGCAATAGTTGAATGGTGTTCTGAAAGATGTGTTAATATTTAAACTGTCATGCATTGTTCTCATTTTTTTTTTTATAACGCATTGCTTTTCACCAGAATCCAAGGTGTGTGTGTGTGTGTGTGTGTGTGTGTGTATCAATGAATATATATATATATATATATATATATATATATATATATATATATATATATATATATAGGAATGCATTCATTTGATCAAGCTAACATTGCTCGATCGAGTATAACACCGAGTGTCATCATCAAATTTTTTATTGCCGAACAGTTGGAATGTCATACAAAACACCGAATGCAACATTTCCAACCACTCTACCACCTAAACAAGTGCTACCATGGGTCAAAAGGGGGGGGGGTATTTTACGATTCCCAACAATTACGATCACTTTTTTGAGGTTTTGCTGCACTGCTTTCGACCATATTCCAATCAACCATCCACCAGACAATCAAATGCACGTATACCATATATTTATAACTATTATAATAACATTTCAAGATAAAGATATTATGTCTACTGAAGTTACAGAATTATTTCATTGATATAACATATACGATTCAAAATATATGAAAGGTATGATAGTTTATGTGAACAAACCAAAACATGTAAAATGGTAAACTATATTCAAAGTAGTATTAAACATATATACATCATGTATATAAAGATAATATAAGATATAAATATGTGTAATAAATAAACATGTTATTTCAAAACCTCATTCTTCAATTAAAGAGAGTAGAAACAGTCATATCTGATAGAAGGATAAAGCCTTGACTATGGATCAGTGACCCTAGATCAATTAGAAGGTGTAACACTTGATGACACTGGCAGGAGAAGATGGGTGCGACAATTCTGGGAGGGAGAGTTGGCCTGGGATCATGCAGCACCACAATCACTCAGAGGAGGGCAGCTCTGCAAGAGCTCTCAGGTAGGCATGTTGCCAGCTAGCAGCTTTGATCGTAACTGTCATAGTGAATACATGAGAATGTGCACCCACATTAGGGAGCACACTTGTGTTCCTGCACTGATATAAGTCATAAATTCCCCCTGCCCTGAGGAGATTTAACAAAAAATACATGCACCCTCTTTGCTGGGATTTTGGTGAGGATATGAATCAATGCTGAGGCTGAATGCCACTGAGGATACAAACCAATGCCAAGGCAGGACGCTGGTGAGGACACAAACCAATGCTGAGGCAGGATGCTGGTGAGGATGCAAACCAATGCTGGGACTGCCTATATGACAGCATGCCCTGCTAGTTCTTACATTCACTTGAGAATATCCAGGATAGGAGAATGAATGGGCATGGCTGACAAGGGCAGACTAGATGATAACTAAGTGCAGTGAGAAAAATCACATAAAAAATACTAGATATATTTATGATAAATCACAGCTTGTCAGGAAAACCAAAAGAAGAAACAAACCAATGTCGTGCATGATAAGCTTTTGTCTTTAATGGCATAACTTAATTAATTAGTAATAATCTTCCTTTGATTTCAACTGTAGTCTGAAGGCATTTGAGGCCTTCTAGAGTGAAAACCTTAAAGTACATTGATAAATGTAAGTACTCAAGAAGATATTAAGGTGAAGAAGGAGATCTAATAACCAGACACAAGCTAACAATGCACTGACATTTAGTTCACCACTTAACTGAAAAAGCTAAAAACCGAATGATTGTCAATCCAAAAGTAAAAATTATTTATTAAACATAGGCTTATCTCTTTCAGCTCTTGACATGTGTTCACCTTTTAGTTGTATTAGTTAAGTGGTGGACTGAATGTGTGCCTCATGTTTGATATTAGTTTATTTTGCACACAAATTCCACTCAGGGTGTCTTCTCCAGATATTCACTGACTAGAAAAAAACTATTGTTCCATGGATTCCAGGGGAATTTTCAGTTTTGTTGAAGTAGTTCACAAAGTATGTGGATGATATGGCAGTTATTCAAGCAATTCAGGCAAAGATGGGTGAAACACAGCTAGTGAATACTGCTACAAGGATTGAGAATGATGGGCTGTCTAGAAGTAGAAACAGAATAATCCATCATTAACTGTTGGTTTAATTATTTGGTCATGATTATTGACCATGCAATGGAAACAGTTACTCAAGGAACGTTTTTCTAGTGAATTAAAAACATTAGAAACAAAGTTACTAAAATACAGACGTGTACAGCTAGGCAGCTCATATATTCAACCATGAATTAGATGCGAGTGAGTGTCTAAAGGACTACACCTTTGGAAATTTCAAAAGACTTAGAGCAAAATTCAGTATTTCACCACAAATTATTAAAGTGGTTCAACTTAACAAGATGTAAGTTGATGGCTTTATTAACAAGGGAGGAAATTTAAAAAAATGGGACTTTTTAGTATCAGTCAGGTAGTAAAGGAAGGAAAGGAACAGAAATTAAGGAGAGATAAGACCGAATATGATAAAAAGAGGACTTATCCATTGCTGTAAAAGAAGGGGTCTAAGGAGGCAATTCAGCATACTGACAGCAGGGATGTGTCTGAGAGCAATAGTTTGTGCATGGCAGAGAGGTTGCTAAATCAAATGGACAGTTCAAACTACTCCAGACATAATTATAAAATTATCAAGTGTATCGCACGGTTGTGTGGGGGGGAGAGGTCACAGCAGTTGGCTTCTCTGAGTAATGTATTAATAGGGTATTATAAGGAACATGAACACTCAGACTTTACACAATGTATTTTGCCACATTAAATGCTGGTGATTTTAAGATTTATAGTTATAGTCATTTGGAACTTATAAAGCCATATTTCGACATATTTAGGAATGTCTTTACTTTTGTCCCTGCTAGAAGAGTGGACTTGCACAGAACACTAATTGACATAAAACTTTTTACACTTAAGTAAAACCTATTTTTTTAGGACGATTGTTTGAACATAAATATTGATGCATTAAGCAGGGAAAGAATCTACCACTCCCATTACATACCTTAATTTCTGTCCTTGAACATTACTGTGTGAGTGAAAGTAGGGAGTTGTGCAACACTAGAAATTATCATTTTAAAGTCAAATTGATCAAATGTTGAAAAGTCCCTATGATATGATTTGGCAAAAGAACTCTGTGTGAGAGTAAGAGAACTAGAATAGGAGAAAAGGTGGTTTAATGGATGCAACTGATTTTCCCAGTAAAATGTATTAGTACTGACATGCATAAGTGCATACCAAAGAATGAAATTAATATTGACTATGCTAATATTAACTTTATGTTATCTGAATTTTTATGAACAGAGCTTATTACAGTACATAAATACAATTTTTACAGGCAAAAAAAAAAATTAATACTGGTGGTATCCTGAGTTCTGAAGACATGCTAATGTTGAGACAGGGATCACCATGAGGAACTTTTTAATGAAAATTCTGAAGAAATTTCTGTAGGTAAGAAAACAGAGTTTAAATCCATTTTGAGATGTAAAAACAATACACTTCACAAAGCTGTGACCGATGGCATGAACAAGAAAAAAACTATGGTCATCCCATTCTCCAGCTATGCTAACAACATAAAATCAACTATAAAGAAAAGTTGGTCCCTGGCACTTAATTATGACATTAAGTAGAAATTAGGGACTAAACTAAATTTTATGTTCAGTAGAAATAGGAACATAAAACAAATATTGATAATGGATGAAATGGTCCCATTAACGAAAACTAACAGTAAGGGGTAGGGCTGGTATAACGATAAAGGTGTTTACATCAGGTCTATATTAAATTATCAAAAGCTCCCGTCAACGAACAGCATTTTATTGAATACGCCATTCATTGATTTCTGCTCTTGTGAGGGGCTGTGCCCCCATACCCCCGCTAATTATGTATACCAACTCTGAGATTGCACTACAGTGAGGAAAGGGCAAATTTCCTGATCCTCCCTGTATCACAATCTCACTATGAACAGTTTGGTGAATGGCATGTTCGATGTAAGAGCACCAAAAATGTTGTTTGCTGAACAGTCTTTTCGATAATTTAATAGGGACCCATTTACCTTACAGTCACAAGGTACAGGGTCTGAATCTCACCCTTGAAAGGGGAAGGTTACCTGATATGTATGGACTGATAGGTAGAAAAAGTCATGAATTTCTGTGGTAAAGGAGATAGTAGGCGACATATTGTATGGAGGGAGTGGTGTCAAGGTAATGATAGCAGATGCAAGCAAGGAATCTGACTATGAGAATCATAAATATTTGTGGGAAATATTGATGCAATATGGGCTTAAAGGAAAAATCATGAACTTATTAAAGATGGTATATAATAATAACATGGTTAGAGTAATAATTAATGGATGGTTTACTGAGTAGGTGTGTGTGTGTGTGTGTGTGTGTGTGTGTGTGTGTGTGTGTGTGTGTGTGTGTGTGTGTATGTGTAAGACAGGGCTGCCCTATGAGCAATATATTAGATTTTAGAGATGAATGCTGTTGCTTGTGTTTTGAGTAGTATATCGGGGAGAAGGCATTTAGAGTATGTAATTGTGTTGAGATTCTTATTTTTTATTATACACTAATGATGTTATAGTGATAGTAAGAAATGAGAGCGGGATGAAAAAAAATGCGATATTATTGATATTATTGAAAGTGAAATTACAGCTAGAGAAAGAGAAAAGTAATGGTTTAGATGATACAACCAAAACTGAAGACGTGCTCTTGTGATCAAAAATTGAGTTACTTGGAATGGAATTTGATAAAGTGGAAGAAGTAAGAAACAGTACAATGTAGTGATAGAAAAAAATAAAATGAATAAGTGTTTTCTAAAAACATTTAAGTTAGCATTTAAAAGGAAAATGTATTTGATTAATTCCATTATTTTAGGTAGGTTATGATGTATAGGAAATATACATATGTGTCCACGTGAAAAGAAACATAAATAATTTATTTGGTGTTTAATGTCATATGGGGATCAAAGACTGAAAATATTAAAAAGGGGGATTCTAGACCTAGATGAAGAAAAATGAGGGTTAAGATTTATACATCCTGTTGTGCATATGGCATATTTGCACTTTTACTATGTGTTAAGATATAGAAAGACATTTTTGAAGTTAAGTATGGGGTATTTTGGGATAAAGTGAAAGTAGAAAAAAGGGGGATATTTTATGAATGAATAATTTAAAAAATGCCAGAAAAAAAATATTAGGGAAACTAAATATAAAAAAATTAAAAAAAAAGGAAAGAATTGTATCATAAGGTAGTGTATATTTGTTATTATGTTAATCCTTGGGAGGAATTGGGAAATAAGGTAATTGAGGCTATACGGAAAAGAAAGTTAAGATTTTGGTGTATTAAGACAAGTCAATGTTTTTTATGAAGATTATTGATTAATAAGTTACATATAAAAAGGAATATGTTATTTAACAGAATGTGTGAATAGCTGAACATGTTTTCTTAGGATGAGAAAGAACAAAGAAAGTGTGGGATTGTGTATATAGAGAAAATATTCTCATAAGCATAAAAATGCAGAGGATGTGAACATGAATATGATTTTGTATGGATATTATGAGAAAGAATATGATGGCATGAGGGAAAATAATTCATAAAATAATGTTTTGGGTGATATGGAAAATCTGGATTGAAAGATTAAGCAATGTTTTGTTTAATAACATATGGACACTTGTGGACATTTTGAAAAGGATAAGATTTTGATTTTAAAAAAAAGGGTGGTTGCTAATGAATTAAATTAAGTTTTATATTTGGTGGGATGAGATGGAGTTATATCACTGTGCATGTATATTGTATACATCCAAAATATTATAAATATTGTAAATTTTGTAAATACTGTAAATACTGCAAATGTCACGTGCAAATATTGAAACTGTTGTAAAATACTATAAATACTGCAAATTTATTTAAATTGCATGTATGGGTTATACAAATAAAAAAACTAACTGCTGTTTTTGATATGTGGACATTACTCTCCCATTTTCTAGTGCAGAGGTGGCTGGGAGGAGTAGTGGAATGGAGGAAGGAGTGCCATGAATTTTTGGTTAAATAATGGAAAAGTGTGGTGTCAGAGATGCTGAAGCTCTCGGTGAGGCGATAAAAAAATTTCCTTCAGGAATCTCTCAGTTATGAGGGAGGATTTATAGATTATCAACATTTAGCTTAGTCTTATGAGACTTTAGAGTGTTTAAGGAAGAAGATCATAATAACTGAAGTGGATTTCAGTGGTTTATAAGACACAAAATTATCATGTTTATTAAAAATAGAGGAACCTACTGAAGGATTAGAATTATTATGGAGTAAAATGGTTAGGTAAGTTTTTGTTGAAGAAGAAAGTAGTAGTATTCACAAGTCAAATGATTTGTTTATGAAAGAAAGAGTCATATGCAGAAATAGTGGGCCCCTAGCAGAAGAACAAATGTACTATCTGTTCTGTTTAAAGGAAAACACCTATAGTGAGAATAAACATTAAGATTCTGCAGTTCATTGGTACTTTATGTGGAATAATATTATAGGGACTTTGATGTGAACAACGTTAGTTCCTTTATTCATTTGGAGAGTGAACAATTTTGAGATGAGACTTTTGAATCTGAAACTTTAATGAGCAGCATAGTGGCACAGCAGATAGCATTGTTACCTCACAGCAAGATATTCTCCTATTCTATTCTCAGCTAGGATGCCTTCTGTGCAGAGTCTGTATATCCTCCCTGTGTTCATGTGAGTTTCCTCCAACATTCCAAAAAATATGCAGTAGCTGGATTTGATACTCTAAATTGGCCATAGGAGCAAGTCTGCATGTGAGTCTGGGTGTGTAAGAACTACTATGGCAGGGGTTATCCACCCAGCAGTGTAAACTTTTGCTCTAAATGATTGTCACTGTTGAAGTGACACCCTGACCCCATGTGCAAAAATGGGGAAAAACATTTTTAAATGAATGTACTTTAATGGAAAGGTTTATGGACATTCCTATGGAACTAGTATGTTTTTGCTGGTTTGGGCACAAAAATGAAACAAAAAAATATTTTTACAATGTAGGGCTGATGACATTGATAAAGGTAATGTGAAAATTATATTTACAAAAATGTGTGATAAAGTGAGGAAATTAATAAAATGATAGATGGCAGCAGTGTGTGACATGGGGAGATGGGAAGCAGATGTGATTCTTATAATGGAAAATGTGGTGGTACAGCATTTACCAAGTGTTATTTTTGTGAAGAGTAATAGAGGTATGCTGAGGTATGATGGACAACAAAAAACATGCTTTTTCTGTGGTAGTAAGGAATATTTGATTAATGAATGTAAAGATGTAACTTGTAATCTGTGTGGCAAGAAAAGGCATATTGTGAGTAAATGTATAAAATAATGCAGAATATGTGGATGTGTGGGACAATTATGGTTTGAATGTAAGGAAGGGGGAAAGACTATTAAGTCTAAGCAGAGAGAAAATGATTATGAAAAAGGGATATAAATGAGGCTAAAGAAAAGGAAGGCACATACAATGAGGGAGGGATGAGCAAACATAAGGAAAAGAGTTTGGAGAGTGAGGGACAAAAGGAGATGAAGTGTGCAAGGAAGAGATGGAGTCATAAAATTTGGTATCTTTAGAAAAAAGATGTAAGGGGTTTCAGAAAGAAAAATGGGGTTCTGTTGGTGAGAGAATAAAAGCGAGAAAAAGAAAATTGGAAAACTGACTGTTAAGGTTAAAATAATAGGAGTATTATTAGAGTTATGGATAGATCATAAATACAATGAGATCTTTTTATAAATCTTTGACTAACCGGTGGATCGGTTTTAAGAAAAGTACAGGAAAGTTCATTGTCAAATAGAATAGTTATATAGAAAGTGTGAAAAACAGAAATATGTGAATTTACATGAAATAAGTTAACAAATTTGGAAAATGATGACATAATATATAATTAGAAAAAAAAGCTATTGAAAGAAAATGGAAAGAATATCAGTAGTTTGTTGTTGAAACAGAAGTATTATGTTAAAGGAAGGAGAGAAGATTTACTTTTTTGGCAAAACTGGTAAGAAAAATTGTTTCATTAATGAGGGAATGAAAAGATAAAGAATGTTGAGATTATGGATGTTGTGGTGAAGTTCATCAGTGAAAATTTGTTAAAAAAAACAAAATTTGAAGAAGTACATTGGAGGGGGAAGAAATTTAAAGAACATGCAAAGATTTTTCTTAATAAAAAGAGATATGTTATTAAGTATTTTAAAAAAACTTATGTATCAGGAATAGAACTGATGGGATGCAATGTGTAAAAAATGAATGAGGAAGTAACAGATTGACTGGTAGAGATATTTAATAAATGGCTAAAATTGGAGGAGGTAAGAAGAGAGATTTGCGCAGGTGTCATTAAATATATTTGGAAGAAAGGGAAAATATATTAGGAATTGTAGGCCAATAATGTTAAATAATTCTAGTTATATTTTTTATAAAAATTATTCAAAAAAGATTTGAAAGTATGATGGAAGAAATTATTGTAAATGGTATATATATATATATATATATATATATAAAACTAAAGGAAGATATAGTCAGGAGTTATTAATTATTTTAAAGACATTCCTGGGGATTCAGTAAACTCCATGTAAGTTTCATGCAAAGCCTACATGGAGTAATTACATATTCATGCCATGCACCACATTTAAATGTAAACAAGTGCAGTTACATGGCTAACAACAGTGTTGCCAGCCAGGGGACTGTGTATAACAACATGGATAGCAGCAGACATGTAGAGCTGTTTAGCTATGGACAAAATAGGTCTGTGGGATTGCTTGGAATGCCACAATGATTAGCAGGGTTAATAATATAGCAATGTATATGGCCCAAAAGCATTATAGGACATTGTATACAGTACACAGTATTTATTTATTTATTTAACATTTGTTTACCAGGAAAGTCCAACTGGACACAGGTCCTTTTTCAGCGGCATCCCGGGGAGAAAAGCTCCACTTATAAGTAGTAAGAATTACATAATAAAGAAACACATATTTGTTTATACAATTAGAGAAAAAATATAAAAATAAAAGCACATTTTATACATAGTTGTCAATTGTACTAGAGCAAAAAATAGTCAAGATATGTAGGTCATATATACATGATGAGGTGCATGGTAAAATACTTTTGTGGTTAGAGCAAGTAAATATGTTTTGAGACATTCACAATACATATATAGAGAGTTAAATGCTGGGAACATACTGATGTCTAGAGGTGGGTAATTTTGACTCAAACTTGATTCTGTACATTTCAGAAAGATAAATTGTGTGTAGATGGCACTAAGTTAGTAGAGTTTAGGTAGATAAGCTGAAAGGTAGTCAAAGTTTAGTAATGCTAACAGTGGGTTTAGCCAGATTGGTTACAAGGGAAAAGCCATGTGTCATATAAATGTTGTTTTAGTAGGGTTTTAAACTGTGTCAGAGAGTTATTATTGGTTATAGCAGATGGAAGGTTGTTCCAAGTTTTGGAAGTATAATAGGAGAAAAGAGATTCATCTGCTGAGTTGTTGGCTTTTGTAACATCTAGGAGGAGTTTGCTGTTTAAGTGAAGGGATCCAGTGGAGGTGTATTGTCTTATAAAATTTTGGAGAGCTGGGGTGTTATCTGGTTTGTGTAGGAGGTTAGAAGCAAATGTTAATTGGTTGAAGTGGAGTAGATGAGGAAGTTCTAGCCAATTTAGTTGTTTAAGTGATATACAGTGGTGAGTTTTGTAAGGGGCATCAGTTGCAAATTTGGCTATTTTATTGTAACATAAGTTTAATTTGGAGAGGTCAGCTTTGCAGAGGTTGGTTAGTATAGGGGAGGCATATAGGAGGGTTGAGAGGAGGTGAGTATGGGCAATAGTAACTTTAGTGCTGGCAGTTAACAATGACTTATTCCTGTATAATTATTGTATATAAGTATTGTGGAATCCCATTTCAGGCATTCTGTACAAAAGTTGTGTAAATGATCTTAAATGGTAGATGGACTCCCATGTAAAATAAACAGTCAGGGGAAGTGTGTTGTATTTAATAGGGATGCACAGATGAATTGTACAAATGAACACATGAAAAGAGAATGGGTGAAACATCATAATGTATGGTAAATAAGGACATGTAAATGGAAGACAGTTGTAGCAGGAAAACTATTCACATATCAACATGGTACAATATGAACTGCACAGTGCAAATGTATATTATGTGACTGTCACACAAGGTGATGTAAGAGTGGAGAATGATATCTTTGTGATATAAGCATCCTGAAATGAACAACAGAGAGGACATCCATCAGGGATGATATATACAATCAGGGTTAGATGCATATTGTGAAGCTGTGCAAATGGATTTGCTTGAATATGACTGCAATGTCAGCAGAGGTCTACTCCAAGTGGGACACAGTTACAGGGTCTTGGACAAAAATAAACAGAAGCATGCACATTCATGGACAATATCAGAATAATACCACCAATAATCCCATGTCTCTGTCATAGCATATGTAATTCTGAGTGATCATAGATGGTTCTGCACAAACACACTTGTACAACTATTATGACATGTTAGCAGTCTATGAGGTTAAGCAACCACACCATCCTGGCACTGTAACATCTACTGGAAGTGTTGGGGGGGGGGGGCACTGCTATACCTCTATGTGACAATATGATAAATCCAGGCTAATTGACTGGTGTGCATGTCATATATGTGGCACAATCTACACTGTCATGAATTTAACCCATGTAATCAACATTGTCAAACAGCTATAAAAGCACTGTGTGTATCTGGTATAACACCTTGATTGAGGTTCTGCACCATCAGACAGTAATGTTTATGCAAGAAAATGAATACTTAGATATGGCCAATAAGATGTGTGGGGAGCTCATTGTGGCAAAGGTGGTACATTTGAGTTACACAACACTGCAAGGAGGTACATGAAGAATGGTGCCTTGTACTCAGTTATTGGTGTGATGAAGTCTGTGAACTATGGAGGTATTATGGCCTTTGATGTGGATGTCTTTCACATACTCAGTAGTTGTGTTACATACAAGGGATTAGTCAGCACTGTGGCCACATGCTGGTGTACATTCCACATACCATATACCCCAGGACACAGGTCACATACCACTTGGACTGCTCATAGGGGTGTGATGTCAACATTATCATTGGGTTGTACATTTGTTTACATAAAGTAACACATCCCCCCATGCTTTTGCTTCACCTTA
This sequence comes from Protopterus annectens, assembly GCF_019279795.1. Classification (NCBI taxonomy): domain Eukaryota; kingdom Metazoa; phylum Chordata; order Ceratodontiformes; family Protopteridae; genus Protopterus; species Protopterus annectens. The sequence goes on from NC_056725.1 coordinate 1,230,685,140, forward strand.
TGTGTTGTCATGGCTGTGGCAGCAATCTTTGGTGTGTGTTAATACTGTCTGTATTATACTAATATCACAGTTGGAGTGCATAACTGCCCACAATCTGCAGTCCTCCAGACAGCTGTTTGGACACTGGATGTGCATGTCATTCTTGACATCTGTGACTTAAATAATGGACAAGAAAGGGCCTAGCAGACAGTCCTGATGTATTGACCTGATCACTGGACTTGAGATATATGTCATGTCACACATTTTAGCATATTTGATTCACTGTTCTAACCACTTGGTGATATAAGTCTTTATGGCCACTTGTGACAGTGTTGAGTTAAAACCTCAGTGTGGATTTGTGTCAATGTGTTGGCCTAGTCATGTTCCGTAGGATGATAGTATTGTCATCATGCATACCATCTATGACCTTCTTGAGGACATCTAACAGATGTAACAGTCATGGATGTAGCATTAACAACTCACAAATGTCTTTTGCACACAGCCAGGATAGTACCAGTGTTCATTTAGAAAAGGTCCACGATTACATGTTAGTCTACCTCACCAATGAGGAGAGTCAAACCTGGATGAAGACAGTGCGCACTATCTATCTTGATCTGGCCTAAGGTTTTAACACAATCCCCCACTCAGGTGTCATTGAGAAACTATCCCAGCTGTGGACTAACCCTTACATCACTAGACGGTTAGCCAATTGGCTCACTGACAGAACACATACTGTGGCAGTTAGATAATCAACCTCTACAAGCAGAGCTGTCACCACTGGTGTAGCACAAGGATCTATGCTGGGCTCTTTACTGTTTGGAATCTATTTCTTGACAGGCCAGGCTAAAGTATACAGCCTTTGACTTACCAAGTTTGCTGATTATTGCATATAGGGTGCAATCATTGAGTCCACCAATGATGCTAACATATTACAGGAGGGGACAACATGAACAAATGATTGGTGCCAAATCCAAACAGCCTACAAATAAATGCAAAAATGTGTCATTATTTTTGTCTTCTTCATAGTGGAATTTTACACTAATTACAACATTGACAAATCCCCCCTCTGCTCAAACCCAATAGTGCAAGAACTGGGAACACAGTTAGCTAGCAGTCTGACTTGGAGAGTGCCAGACAACACTTTATAGATGATGACATCAGCAGTATCTGGTGAGGAGAAGGTGGTAATAGCAGTGTCACATATGCTGGAGTAAAATGCTCTCTCTAATGTCAAGCAAGTGCACAAACACGCGCACACGCACACACACACACACACACACACACACACACACACACACACACACACACACACACACACACACAAAGATATACACACACACACACACACACACACACACACACACACACACACACACACACACACACACACACACACCCCAGTTGATTGCAGTGAGAACAGAATCCCTACCTAAGTACACAGACTAGAGAACTCTATATTTAATGCAAATGCTACAGCATGAGTCTGACTTTTACAAGGTTGCAGGAAAATTTATAGTGGATGACATCAGCATTGGATATTGAAGAGAAGATGTTGGGAGGCCTGCCTAAAATGGATGTACAGGCATGTGCAACTGTTAAAATATTGGCCATCCAAGAGAATTGGAGGGGTAACTGAAGGCTGCACACTTATGCTCTTAGGTTCATAGTTTCATTGGTGTTTACTAGGCTAATGACCACAAGGGCCTTTTTAAGCCTAGCCATGCATCACAAACCTCTGACAAGTTCTGACACCCTTGATAAGTGTAAGCATGGACGTGGGAGATGAACTATTTACAGGCTACCTGTTTGCATTAGAGACATAGGTGCCAAACCAGGGTTGAATTTCCTGATTCCCATCCAATTGTCCAAGTAGCACTTGAATTGGGTTAGGAAGGAACTCTGCTTCACATGGATGGGGAGCCTGTTCCATATACAGAGTAGTCTCTGTGATACATACCTATCTCTCCAGCAGGTCCTATTTATATCACATTCAAGGTTTAAGTCTTTAGAATGGGTAATTCTGGTACTGTGTGTTTTGTGGATATGCAGGAGGTCCATCAGAGTGGGAGGTCTAACAATGCCCTGTATGACAGGCATAGATCTCCTCTTAAAAGCCTGTAGGACACAGAATACAGGGATAGGGTCTTGAGGAGGTGAGCATAGGATATATTACATATGCCCTGTATTCTTTTAGTGATGAACCTCTGTGGATTTTCCAGTTGTTGGATATGCCTGGTTAGGTACATACCAAAGGGAGCATTGTACTCAATGATAGGTCTGATGAATGCTGAATACAGTGGAACAATGACTTCCTTGGACTTAGATGCAATACATTTGTTTATAAGTTGTACAACACAGAATGATTTCCTCACCACTGTAGAGATGTGATGATCAAAGGCTAGATTACTATATAGATAGACACATTCATGCACACACACACACACACACACACACACACACACACACACACACACACACACACACACACACACACACACACACACACATAAACAAACACACACACCTCACAGTTGACTGCAGTAAGATTAGAACCCCTACCTAAGTACACAGACTAGAGAACTCAGTATTTTATAAAAGCACCACAGAACAAGTTTGACTTTTACAAGGCTGCAGGGCAACCTATAGTGGATGACATCAGCAGTGAATGCTGGATAGAAGATGTTGGGAGACCTGCATGAAATGGACATGTAGGGATATCCAACTGTGAAAATACTGGTACTCTATGGGATTGGAGGGGTGACTGCAGGATACACAATTATGTTCTTCTGACTAGACGCACACTGACACACATACACACACACACACACACACACACACACACACACACACACACACACACACACACACACACACACACACACACACACACACACACACACACACACACACACACATACCAGTTGTCTGCAGTGAGAAAAGAAACCCTACATATCTAAATACACTGACCATATAAGTGAGTACTTTACAAATGCACCACAGCACAAGTCTGACTTTTACCAGGCTGCAGGACAACTGGTGGATGCCATCAGCAGTGAATGTCGGAGTGAAGATGTTGGGAGTCCTGCATGAAATAGAGAGATAGCCACGTCCAACTGTCAAGATATGAAAGTTCTGCATGTTATCAGATTGATGAGTGTGCAATGTGGAGTATTTTGTAGTTGTGTTTCCAGTTTGCAGGTATACTTTAAGAGACAGCTTTACAAGCTATTTGCAAGCATTGGAAAATATAAATGTGTATTGTCATTATAAAGATTTGCATGGTATATAAGACACCATTTGTTATTTATTTCTGTCGTGTAGTTGATATATTTGTGAACATGTACTGAGAGACCGAGGTTGCAGTGCATGAGGGGAGGTAACAAATGGCTGCATCGTAAATATGTGCTATTTTCTTAGATAGTGCCTTCATTTTGTTTATGTTTGCAAATGTAGTTTCATGGCAAGAAGACTAACTAGACAGTAACCAAAAGTAATGCTGTTATTTACTTTGCATAGCACACTGCCGAGCAGCAGGATTGTGTGGTCGATGGCAAAATGTTTGCACATGTGAGATGCATATTTCTACTGCTTTCTGTATTTGTAAGTTAAAAGGCAAGCAACTGTTAGCCTCATTCCTAAAAATGATGTGGGTTCTCAGCACTGAGTGTATGAAACACACCTGCTGTTTAGTTGACTTGGTGGCAGCAGGTGTAAATGTATTGTCATTTTTCTTTTGGAGCCCGGGTAATATAAGGTTTGAAGCCAGGTGTAAGTAATAGTTTTAAATAAGTAGTGATAATGCAATAAAATAATTCTTTATACTACAATCAGTAGGTGAGTGTGTATCACCTTAGCACAGTGCATTTCAGCTGCATTGCTGAGGTAAGTGCACCAAGAAAGAGTCATTTACCATCCCTTGATACTGGTGCATGATCCCAAACTTCATGCAAACACAGAGACCAAAAGTGAAGGGCTCCATAGCTTTTTGGTTACTTATGTGTGTTGAGTGTGATTCTATTTTTTTGACCCAAATCATATGTGTTAAATTGAGGTAGTTAGAAAAGTGGTGAAATTGGGGGAGCAAGCAGGGGGAAGAACAAAGGGAAAGCAATATAAGAGTGTGCAGGATGGAGTAGGAAAGAACTCTAGCTATCCATGTCTTCAACAGTGTAAAATGAAAATATGTACAGAATATTAACTGAATTTGGACTGTCACCTCCACAAAGAGAGGGGTGACAACAATGCAATCATGTTGTATAGCTAATTGGACCAAATCAAGTGTGTTGAGAAGATGTATGTGAAGTGGAGAGCTATGTATGGGCGATATTTTTTTTGTGGGACAGGTACCCTTTTTTTTTCTTTACTTTGGGTAAGGGAAATTGGTATTTCTGGGTCAGGTAAGTTAAGTAGGTGAGTAAGCAGATGCAAAAAACAGGACAAACAAGACAAGACACGGGTATGGTGAGGGACACAAAAGGTTGGGGGACACCGTGATTGGGGTGCGGAAGAGGACATCACAAGCCCATGCCCATCACACATGGGACAATGAGAATCTAGTCCTCACCCACAGGACTGTCATCATCATCCCCTTACTCCACTGGCTGCTGGAGTACTTGATGTCTCCTCCTCCTACAGACAATGAGGTAGAGCAGCTTCTCCATCCATTGTAGGCATGTAAAAATGCTGCTGCACATGACCCTACACACTAACCCTGGCATCTCCTGGTTGGTGATAAAATCCCCACCTCCACAATTCCTCCCAGAGGGTACCACAGCACAAGCTGCCAGTGTAGTGCTCACTGAGGGTGCAGATAGTACAGGGGCAGCATAGACAGTACAGCCAGGTTGGGTCACAGATGTGCTGGGCATCGATGCAGGAGTCAATGGAGTGGGAGCAGGCTGAGCCACTGGGGTTGGGCTAACTCCCTGTACTGTAAAGCATTTCATTATTTGTTAGAGATGGATGAGATGGAAACATTTTGACAACAAATAATAGAAAAAATAAAAAAGATAAGGGTTGGGGTGAGAGAAGAAAAAGAGATACAATTAGTATCATCATATGTGACATACAATGCATTATCACAATAATGCAACTACTTTATCTAAAGTTTTACATTTAAGTATACTTTCTAACAACTACAAACTATAATTACTTATTGTTCAAAGTAATCATTGTAATGTGCAGATATTGCACATATGCTTGGTCCAATTATACAGATTAAAGTTAACAGCAGGGCATTCATGCCACTTGTGTAGAATTTCATTTATGTAATATTATTAAAGGATTGCACTATTGTATACTTATTACTCATGGTATTTGAACCCACAATGTCTGACTACAGTTTTACACTTGACTCCTAAAACTGGTTTGAGCTAAAGACTGACACAAGCATACTTGCTTTTACACTTAGGATATGCATGCTTACTTTGCTAGTACTGCATACATTTTTTTTTATTTAAAAGCTACAATAATACTTCTCATGTGCTGTATACATGCCATTTACTTCCACCAGTCTCTCCAGATGCTCAGCATGGGCCCACCTATTTGCATTGGTTTCAGAATTAGCTGTGAAAAGAAAAGAACAGAAGAACATTATGGATACCAGTCTTGCATATATTTAGCTTTCTATTATAAATTATCTTTATTAACATTTATTTATTTATTTATTTATTTGCAGTTTGTTTGCCAGGATAGTCCATTGGGCCATGAGGAGCCTGTTTTCAATGGAGTCCTGGGGAGAAAAGCTCCAGAAAAAATACAAGTTACAAAAAATGTCAACATAGCATATAATAGTGAGTTAAAGGAGTAAAACCAACATATAACTAATACAGAAATTAACATATTGGTATGCACAAATTAGTACAGTGTGCACAGTGGTAATGTAATAGAGTATACACATAAAACCAAAGTTCTTAAAAGGTACTACTAACTTATACAATAATTAATTGACTGTTGATATTCTACAGTTGTTAAAAAAGGAGCAGAAAAAGTTATACTGATTCCTACAATGTGTTCTAAAAGTGAATGTCAAAGAAAAAACAACTTCAAAAAGATCAACACACGGTAGGTTCAGGTTAAGGCACTTTAATCTTGCAGCAAGGAGACAAAAACGTGCTAATACAGAGTTTGTCTATCTAGAATCAGGAAGTGAAGCCATTCTTATACATTTCTTACAAGACATTGCCTACTAAGTTGACGTAATAAATCACAAGTTCTTACAATATTATTTCATATCAGCTGTTTGTCCATGATTTTCTGCTGGCACTATCAAGTTTATAAAAAAACTTCCTAAGAAAAACAACGTGGCCTTGGAGACCACCGGTTAGATACAACTTCTCACTATATGATGTTACCATTCAAGGTACTATGGCTAATTCCAGCACAAAGCAAGCACAGATTATAGTTAATTTCTTCAAGCAGTCTTTGTTCAACTGTATCTATCTTTTCTGCAGCTGTGCATGTTCTCATAACACGAACAGAGCTGATTGTTCAAGTTCAATAACATTATAGAAAACTGTATTGTTCTATTCATTATTTTCCTGACCTAGCAGATAATCACCTGCTTCTCAGTAAATTTCCAAAAAGGCATAAACGTGAATTTTGCTGTGCTAGCAAATACTAGGTCAGAGAGCATATTGCAGTTTCAGAAAGCATCTTGTAGTTTCATACAAAACTAAGCTGTACATAAAATAGAATGAAATGTGTTAACCCTTTTAGCTTCTAATAAGCACTAAACATATACATTAATACATATTTTTCTGACATTTCCCCCTGTTAATACTTTTTATTCTATTTTCAAAAACATAAACAGTTTGCTTCTTCTCCTAACCTCTTCCATTCAGAATTTGCAGTTAAGAGAGTCATTCAGTTTAAAATCATGAAAGTGTTTCATTTTTCAACAGTTCTTCAAATTCAGTACTCTGATACAAAGTCTCAGAAACTGACATGTCTATAAAATCTTTAATTAATCTTTTCATGCAGGGAATACCACAACAAACACACACTCCTAATAGGAGTAATCCCACACAAATGGCAATCAGGATGTTCATTAGGATGGCACCCCACCCCCCCAAACAAATTCTGGAAAAAATCCATCAGTGGGTTTGGGCCTGATTTGGTCATGGCCGACACTTGCTGAATTACCTCGAGGTGGTCATTTATCTCATGCTGGTTGTCAGGAATATACAAACAGCACTCCTCTTTTATTAAAGTGCAAGTACCGCCTTTCACCGCTAGGGTGAAGTCGAGAGCCATGTGGTTTTGAAGCACCACAGTTCTCATAGCATTCAGTTCATCAGTTACTAATTCGAGAGCAGAAAAAGTTGCATTGCTCATTACTTTGAGAAGTTTGGACAGTTTTCTCAGCTCCCAAATCGATTTTAATGCACCATATGCAGGGGCTATACCTGCCTACGATATAATAGTGTCACTCAAGTCCATGTGTGTCAGTTTATCTTTGTTTTTCACGGAGTTATGGTTTATCCAGCCTACTTCGATTCGTCTCACTGGATTCTCAGGTTTCTTGATTGGATTTCCAGGTTTCTTGGTGACCTCTCTGACATTTCGAATTCTTCCCTGAGGCAAAACTGCAGTGTGTCGTATGGCCGGAACCAGGTAACCCAAAAAACAACTGCCGGACCAATTCTCAGGTAACCATTTGTATGCCTTTTTCCCACACACAAAATAACAATCCTCTACTTTAGTATTAATATATTACTTGCCCTGCATGAAACATTTTTCTATAAATGATAGATAGCTGTTTAAAAAGAACAGGATTATGTTGTACTTCATTAACTGTTGTGTGCATTGATTCAAGAAATGAGTCATAGTTTGTATCACAAATGGAACCTGCATTATTAGCTTTGGTATAACATTTGTAAGGAACAGTCACATTACAATTGCTCCAACCCACCTGAACAGTATAATTTTTATAAAAACATACAATTCCCTTTTGTGTAACAGGCAGGTACAATGCTATTTTGTCTTGTGATTTCACAGTTGTAGTATCAAAAATCAAATTTTCCCAGGTCTCATTGACCCCTAGGGGGACAGCAGTCATTAATAATCCCCTGTATGCTGTTGGTATAGCTGTACAAACCCAACAATTTGAAACATTAAAAGTTTCAGCATACACATGTTTGATCGCTTGGTAAGTGTTAAAGTTTGGATGCCAGTCTATGAGTAAAGCATCACGTTTATTCAGTTCAGCTCGTGTGGCTGGAAAAAGGAAAGGCCACATCAAAAATATTATTGTTATCAGTATAGTTAACAGAATGATCATGCAATACTTCTGAGGTTGTTCTGTATTCCTATTTGCTCCATATCTGGTCATTTTGTTCTTGTGTAACAGTAACAAGTTTTTTGTCCAGTTCAAAGTTTTTAACCAGTTTACAGTGTGTCAGATGAATCCAGGACGCTCGCTCTGCGATCTTGACTGCAGTGGGTGTTGACAGTAGCACTTGGTATGGCCCTTCCCACTTCGGTGACGTCCAATTCTTCTTTTTGATGACTTTCACCCAGACCCACGTGCCTGGGACTACTGCTGCTTCCGATGGTCTGGTTTGTTCTTTATCTGAAACAGAATTTATCTGCAAAAGTTGTTTATTACTTAGAAGTCGTCTCATATATTCTGCGAGTGAACTGTCGGCCTCCTGGTCTGCAGGCATGAGAGGTTTCCACTGAGGTATATAGTATGCCCTCCCAAATAATTTTTCAAAAGGAGTTAACCCCTTTGCATTTGGAACAGTTCTCATGCTCAACAGTACCAGAGGCAGGCAGTACACCCAATTCTTTTGTGTCTCATTAATTAACTTCCTAAGTTTACTTTTCAAAACCCCATTATGCCTCTCTACTAGTCCTGCAGATTATGGATGATATGCACAATGGTTTTTCAAGGAAATTCCGAAATATTGGCTCAACTGTTGTATAGTTTGATTTACAAAGTGTGTGTCATTGTCACTGTAGATCTTTTCTGGTATGCCAAATCTAGGAATAATTTCTCTAACAAGGACTTTTGCAACAGTAGCTGCATCTGGATTTTTGGTCGGAAAAGCTTCCACCCATTTAGAAAACATATCTATAATGACAAGACAATGAAGTATTTTCGCATTTGTTCAGTTCTATGAAATCCATACAGATAGTATGGAACGGGTACGGTGGTGCAGGGAAACTCCCTTGCTTAGACTTCAATGCCCCTTGTGCATGATGCTTATTACAAACATAACATGCCACACAAAAAATTTTTGTGTAGTTTATAAATCCATATGCTGTGAACACTCGATTCACTAACTGTACCATCCCCCCTGTTGAGACATGGCACTGCCCATGGCTCAACAAAGCTGCATATCTAAACAAATTAGACGGCAAAATCGGTTTTCCTTCTTTGGAGATGTACAGCCCTTTCTCAAGAATTGCTCCTCGTTTTATCCATTTCTGTTTTTCTACTTTCGTAGTAAGTGTCTGCATTGTTTTCAACATTTCTAAATCTAAAATCTCAGAAGGTTGTAATTCCTCACTCAAAAGAAATATTTCTGAAGCTGAAGCTGCCTGCTTTGCAGCTGTATCAGCTCTCGCATTACCTTTTGAAATCCTATCCTGTTGCTTGGTATGAGCTACGCATTTACAAATAGCTACTTTCTGAGGTAACTGAATAGATTCTAACAAATCTAAAATAAACTGTGCATGATTAATCGGTTTACCAGTAGATGTTTTCATTCCTCTATTCTTCCACTGTTGCGCAAAAACATGTACAGTAGAAAAAGCGTACTGGCTGTCAGTAAAAATGTTTACACATTTACCCTTTGCCAAGGTACATGCCCTTGTCAAGGCAATCAATTCTGCTGCTTGTGCAGATAAGTTGTGTGGTAAAGACTTTGCTTCTAAAATCTCAGTATCAGAAACTACTGCATACCCCACTAGGTTCTGCCCTGTAGGACCCCTTCTGCATGAGCCGTCCACGTAATATGTCACATCGGCATCATCCAAGGGAACATCCATTAAATTTTTTCTAGGCAGTGTCTTTTGCTCAATCTCCTGCAGGCAGCTGTGTGGTATGCTGTCCACAGGGGTTGGGAGCAAGGTAGATGGATTCAAAGTTGTACATCGTTCAGTTGTCATATGAGGTTGGCTCAACAGTATAGTCATACAGGAAAGATGTCTAGCAGGAGAAAGATATGCTACTTTTTCTTGCAGTAAAATAATCGTGACTGCATGAGGCACTCTCAATGTGAGAGGGTGGAACAACACTATTGAGGCTGAAGCCTGTACTGCCATTGCAGCTGCGACTGCTGCTTGTACACAGTGGGGCAGGGATCGCACCACTGGGTCCAGCTGTGATGAATAGTAAGCTATGGGGCGTTGCTTGTCCCCATGTTGCTGTGTTAACACTGATGTCATATAACCTTGCTTACAATCTACAGTTTGGAAAAAGCATTTATGATAGTTTGGTAATCCTAAAACTAATGAGGATGCTATCAATTGTTTTAGTTTGCAGAAAGCTGATTCTGCTTCTGGTGTCCATTGTAATAAATCTTGTGCTGCCATAGGCTTCTTGTATATTAAGTTGGTCAGTGGAGAAGACTCCAAGGCATAGTTTGGAATCCAACTCCAACAGAAATTAGTCGTACTCAGGAAGGACATAATTTCCTTCTTGGTAGTCGGTTTGGGTGCTTGTAAAATTGCTATTTTCCTATCTTCATCTAATGTTCTGTCTTCTTTGGATATTACATATCCCAGGTATTTAACCTGCTTTCTCCAAAGCTGCAACTTGTTCTTGTTTACTTTATGTCCTTGAGTGGCTAAAAAATGTAATAATGCTATGGTATCTTCTCTGCATTCTTGCTGGGTGGGGGCTGCCAGCAGGATGTCGTCTACATAAAGTAAAATCTGACTGCCTCTCGGTGGGATAAATCCCACCAAATTGCTTGCCATCTCTTGTGGGAATATTGTTGGACTTTCACAATATCCCTGTGGTAGTCGCATGTATGTATACCTTTTCCCCTGAAATGTGAATGCAAACCAATGTTGGCTGTCAGGGTGTATCGGTATCGAAAAGAACGCATTGCTAATATCTACCACAGAAAAATACTTCTGTTGAGGCTTCAAATCATTCAATAGGGTGTGTGGATCTGGCTCCGTAGGTGCTCTAGGTATTACTGCATCATTTACAGCTTGTAAATCTTGGGCCATGCACCATTCTCCGTTTGCTTTCCTGACAGGAAATAAGGGTGTGTTACATGGTGAATCGGGAGATTCTACCAGTACTCCTTCCTTAAGTAAAGCTGCTATTATAGGTTTGATTCCTACTTCTGCATCTTTCCTTAAGGGATACTGTCTCTTTTGTGGTCTAAATGCTGATTTTGGCATGATAGTAACTGGTCCTGCTGTACGAATTAGTCCTACATCTGATTTCCCTGTTGACCAGAGAGTTTCTGGTATGCCCCATAAGGCATTCTCTTCCTCTTCTAGTAAGAGTGCTAATCAGCTGTCCTTGCTAGACTGCAAGTGTACAGCTGGGTGTGTCTGTGTTATCCAATTTAACTTCTGCTTCTGTACTCCCTGTTCTGACAGTTCTAACTCCATCTGTTTTTCCGACTTTGTGACTTTTTCTCCTAGGTCTGCCCATTTCACATTCTTGTCCTTAGTCAAACTAACATGTGGTAATCGATTAGATTTATAGAGTGCAAATAATTCCTGGGGCAATGAACAGCTAACTACACTGTTCCCTTCTGTGTCCCAGTACAGATTACGTAATACTAATCTGTTTGCATGTTTTCTAAACAGTTCTTGTTCATATTTTTTATCAGGTCCTGGTGTGCTACAATAATACAAAGTACAGTGCAAAAAATGCTGTTTATCAGTGTCAAGGGAGGGGGACTTACTGATGGCTGCGTTCATCAGCTCTTTGGTTACTGCCCCTGGACTAGTCGTGACCAAGTCCTGGCTGTACCAATAAAATGTTTCGCCCTCCGGTCGCACTACAAAAGTATCCATTTGTCGCTGTGCTTCCATACCCTGCATAGTTGGAACTACTGCTATGCCAAATATCTGCATAAGATCTCTGCCCAAAAGGTTTACCGGGCATTTTGCAGAAACAACAATTTTGCTTTTCTGGGTCATCCCTGAAACAGGGTCAGTTATTGCTATGTTATGGGAGAGTGGCTCCCGATACAGCTGTCCATTAGCTGCTTTCACTAATATGTAATCGAGTGATTCTGAATTTTCTGGTAGTTTAGAAGGATGTATCAGGGTCCATGATGCCCCTGAGTCACACAGAAATTTTACTTCCCTCCCCTCTACCGGAAGTGTAACTTCCGGTTTTGTATCTACTAAGTAGAGTTCTAGGCTCAATAATGCTAAGTCTAAAATTTCACTTTCTTCACTATCTGCAATTTCTTGCACTTCCTCTATTTCTTCTGTCACATTCTTTACTCCCTCTATCACACTTGTATTTGTCTTTTCTTGGTTATTCCCTTCTAGTGATTCATGACTATCATATAGTCAGTCCTCACCCTCCTTATCTTCCATGGCTACCTTCTTGTTTTGCTTGCAATCCCTTGCTAAATGTCCCTTTTTTTCCGCACTTAAAACATTCACCCCTTTTCTTTCTCTCTTCAAACTCCTCTGATTGCTTATCAGATTGTTTGTTTCCCTGGGCATTTTTCTTGTCCTTTTTCCCGGACTGTACTACATAAACTTCTGCTCCATCTTCTACAGAAAATACTTGGGCTTTCTTTTTCTTTTTACTGTTAAAATGCCGTTTGGCATGTCTGGCATATTCAAGTAGTGACTGTAATCTACTTGTACGATGGTTTACCATGTGCTTTGTAATAAAGCTGCTTACTGGCAAAATACTGCCTTTTAAAAATGCATTCTTTAGCTGCTGCTCATACGGGGAATCATGTGTTTGGTCTTCAGGTACCTGCATTCCACAATGGTTATTAAAACACTCTAATAATCTAGCATAATATCTGTCAACAGTTTCACCTTCTTGTTGGATGCATTGATTAATGCAAGTCCAGTCTGTCCTAGGCTTCCATTTCTCAGAGATTCAGTCTGTTAGACCTTTTACTCTGTTATCCAGTTCTGCGTTGCTATGTGGGAGTGGCTTGTGTTCTGTGTCACGGGGATTCCAGTTGCCACTGATCATGTGCCAATCTGGACCTATGATTTGTCTAACTACTTTTTCTACTTCTTCTCCATTTAAATGATAACTTAACCTCATGCCCTGTAAGTTTTCTAAGAATTTTCTAAAATTAACATTTGGATGGGGAATTCCCTCTGTAGCTTTCCGGATGTCTTCCGGTGTCCATGGTCTATATACCAGGAGAGATGGGTCCTGCCCTTCTTGTCCTGCCTGAGGATTTGGTACTTCTATGAGTGGACATATCTCTTCTTCACTCATAGCTTGTAAATTTTTGTTCATTTGATATAACTCAATATCCCCTCTTAAGTTACGTGTTCGAGGCATAGTCTCGACGGGATCTCTGACAAACGGTCTTGGCTTCGCGGAGACAGCCAGGTATAGCGGAGGTGGACCAGCTTGTCCACTCGCTTCATATTCTGGTAAGGGAAGCAGAGGGGGTGGAGAGGCTGATGCTATTACCAAATTATTGGCCTCTTTATCTAGAAACATAGCTTTTGAATTATTACTTTTTTGTTCCCTACGGTTGCTTCCTCAATCCACCTGTGTGCCTGAGGAATGCCTAATTGACGTTGCTTTTTTACCTGACCTTTTGCGTCAGTTTTAAGCTGTTTGACAAGTTTAATAAGTGAGGATTTTTCTAATTTTCTATCAAATTCATATTTATTAACCCATTTTGTATAGTACCTAACATTGTCGGCATGCTGTAATTGCATATATTTTGCATCTTCAGTTAACGGCGGATCTTGGGAACTTTTTGTGCACTTATTTCCCATATTGTTCTGACTGTTAAAATGTTACGTAACCCTTCTTATTTTTACGTGGTACCACGATTTCTCTTTTTCACAGTTTATCTAGAATAACTGCCTTACCTATTCTGTTTCCCTGATCTATGACAAGACTGCAATCTTCCTGTCCCTGACTTGTACAAGACAAATCTCCTGACAGATGATGCACATCGAGTCCCTGATCTAAAACAGAAAAAGGTAAATCTCACCTTACCTGAGCCTCCGTGATTGATCGTCTGGTTCGAGGAAAAACCATTAACTCATCCTCCAGTCGCAGATCAGAACAGTGGCTGGCCTCTTTTGAACGACAATTCAGTCGGAGGTCTTTCAGAGCAGAAGAACCAATGTGGTCTCTTCCCTATACGGTTTCATGCCACCTGGCCCATCTGACTGAGGCGAAGTGAGAGTTTCCGGTCCGAAGGACCAATCTGTCAAAGAAAAACAACTTCAAAAAGATCAACAAACGGCGGGTTCAGATTAAGGCACTTTAATCTTGCAAGGAGACAGAAATGTGCTAATACAGAGTTTGTCTAACTAGAATCAGGAAGTGAAGCCATTCTTATACATTTCTTACAAGACATTGCCTACTAAGCTGACGTAATAAATCACAAGTTCTTACAATATTATTTCATAGCAGCTGTTTGTCCATGATTTTCGGCTGGCACTATCAAGTTTATAAAAAAACTTCCTAAGAAAAACAACATGGCCTTGGAGACCACCGGTTAGATACAACTTTTCACTATATGATGTTACCATTCAAGGTACTATGGCTAATTCGAGCACAAAGCAAGCACAGATTATAGTTAATTTCTTCAAGCAGTCTTTGTTCAACTGTATCTATCTTTTCTGCAGCTGTGCATGTTCTCATAACACGAACAGAGCTGATTGTTCAAGTTCAATAACATTATAGAAAACAGTATTGTTCTGTTCATTATTTTCCTGACCTAGCAGATAATCACCTGCTTCTCAGTAAATTTCCAAAAAGGCATAAACATGAATTTTGCTGTGCTAGCAAATACTAGGTCAGAGAGCATCTTGCAGTTTCAGAAAGCATCTTTTAGTTTCATACAAAACTAAACTGTACATAAAATAGAATGACATGTGTTAACCCTTTTAGCTTCTAATAAGCACTAAACATATACATTAATACATATTTTTCTGACAGTGAAACTATAAGATGCTTACACAATTGTGGAATGCTGTTGGTTCTGAACTCATTCAGCCATTAGTTGAGTGTATCCCTCTTGCATATTACACCAGACACTTCTAACCACAAAACTTTGCAATAGCAAATAATGATTTTCTGCCAATCCATCCTAGCTCATTTACTGGTAGTGCACAAAGTCAAGCAACAATGCCAACCATGTTTGCACAATGTTAAGTGGAGAGCAACAGTGCCAAACAGAAAGGAAATCAGTTTTCTAAATGGGAAGGTTAATATGATGGTTGGCACTAGTAGGAGGGCTGGCTGTTGCTGTAACTGTTAAGTGATTTAACTTTGCAGATGTGTATAAGTTATGACCTGACACATTTTTTGTCTGGCTTTACACACTGATAAAATACATTTTTGCAATGTTGGATTCAAACCTATGCATAAGGAGCACAGCAGTGATTTTCCATCCTTGCCTCAGAAATGCTTCTCAGACATACTTATAATTTACATACAAATACACATGACAGAATGAGGAGTTAATCATATATTTGTGTCACCTCACAATGTCCTGGTTTATACATTCATGTGTATATGAGTCTTATTGAAGTCTGAATGCAATCCAAGGCCAGAGAACACAATTATGATTACAGAAACATATCAGTCAGCTTACCCTCAGTCATACATCTGAACATTTAAAGCACAGTAAATGTGTCTTATTCCTTATACATATAATTCATATGAGCTCCACCACTATGTATAGTTATTATTTATAATTATGTTTAAATTGTTATAAGTCATATTTAATATAAAGGGAAATAGAGCAACAATAAAAATGTCTGGCATTTACTCTATTAGAACCCAGGACCATGTGTATGGCAGCCCTACCTTTACACCTGTTGCCACAGGAATAATGAAACAACACTTGGATATGTTCCTGTTCATTATTATAAACTGAACTGTAACAACAGTAAAAATATTTGGTATTTGCTGTATTAGACCCCATGACCATCTGCATTACAGCCCTATACTAACACCTGCTGCCACAGGAATAGCTAAATAACAGTTGCATATTTCCCTATTCATTCTTAACTTCTATCTGTTAACCACCATGCAATGACACTTATCATGTTTAGGTGGTGACCAACAGAGTTCATAGAATGTATCATTTTGAAATCATTGACTGTCTGCTTCCTCTCTGCAGATTCTTGCAGGTATTGAGGAATGTTGTTAACCACCACACAATGTCACTAAGCGGTGTTGCATGATAAAAAGGAAAAACTGCAATAATGTATCCTTTTTGACATTTAGAATGTCTATAGCCTATCTGCAGGTGTTCTGTCTGCTTCCTGTGTGGGCCAGTGTTTCATATTTGTACACTGATAAGCACCATGCAAAAGAGATAAGCAAAGCTAAACTTGTTTTATCCTTGTGATCAGTGTTTATTAGGTGTCATCCATAAAAGACAAAAGTAGGGCTTGAACTGTCATGTACAGAGAGCTTACGGTGTGTAGATCAATGTGTTTAGCAGATGTGCTACACACACAAGTGGTTCACAGGTGTAGTTGATATATTGGTCATCCAGCAAGTACCTTACATGACATTTATTGTGTTTCTTCATTTCTCCTGTTTGTGCTAAACCGGGCACTGTGCAAATACTGGACATGTTTGTTACACTCTTTTTTTCTATGTTCAAGCTCTGTGCTTAATTCTTTATTTGTCATAATCAATAGTATTGTATGGGAATGCTAAGCAAAAATTGTTAAACTGTTTTTGGTTACTTAAATTTTATTTATATTATCTACATCATGTAACACTGTATATATGTACTACTTTTCTTATTAGTGCAAAATGTGGAGCTTTTCTCCCTGGGCCTCCACTGAAAAAGGACTTGTTGTCCAGTCAGACTTTCCCAGTAAACAAATGTAAAATAAATAATAAAAGGAAAGGAAAATTAGGAGAAAGGAAGAAAATAAATCTATTAAATAAACAACACTACAAAATTTATGTCGGTACACATGAAATATATTTACACAGGTCTGGATTTGAACTGTCACTCCAATGAGCCTTCAAAACACAGTAAGGTAGTCTCATCCCTCTTTGCCACACAAACAACTTTACAGCAGAGAATGAAGTCATTGTGCATACAAGCAACTGAAGCATCATCCACAGTATTAACAAAACATATGACAATTGCACACTTCTGATTTGTTTGTATGTGTATTAATTTCAGATGTAGTGCACTGAGTGATCACACAACCATTTATTGCTTTTACTTGCAGAAGTGTAGCTCTGTCTTATCTCTCTGTGTTTGCTGTTCATTCTTGTCTTGTATGACCAGTATTCTGAGACATGCAGTCTGTAAGACATTTTGTATCATTATACTTAAAATGTGTGAGGATATTAAATGACAATAATATGCAGTTGTCGACAAATGCAGGGGAGGTTGGATGTTACTTAACAGAAATTTTGAAATATGTGCTACTTACTTATATTTCAAACCTTGATACAATTACTTCTACACTTTGTAAGTCTAACCTGGTTGACACACCCACTGGAGGTAAGGAAGTATGAATTGCCATTGTGTTTTCCTTCTCCCTACCATTAATCATTCACAGTTGCACTCTATTAGCAACAAACACTGAAGGAGTACCTGCACTATGTTTACATCTGCTACAATAATTTGAGATTCAGCAATTCTAATGAGTTCACACCTCATTTGCATCTTCACTGTGCTCACTGGCCTAAAGATACACTATAAAAAGGGAAACATGTAGCTAGGGAACCTGAAGGTAAGGAGACTTGTTTATGTGGATAGCACAGAAGAAGATTGCTATTACTTTGGATTTATCTCCACAGAAGACTACCAATCTTGATAAGGTATGATTCCATGTTTCAATTATATACTGGATATGTTCACATGTCACTAAGAAAAAAAACATATATGTGTGTGTGTATAGATATATATATATATATATATATATATATATATATATATATATATATATATATATATAGTGTATGTGTGTGTGTGTATTAGGAAATGCTAATTTTATCTGTATGCACGTCTTGGAAGTTTACTGATGACATAGACATTTTTGCCAGGACATTTTACTTTCTCAGATGCATAGCTTTATTAACTTTCATTACCATTGCTAAAGTTATAACTGTTTTTCTCTTTACATTCTTGTTTCCTATTTCAGTGAAATGTAAATGTCGTATATTGTCAATAACACAGGTGAGTTAGCCTTCCAAGATGTCCCATAGACACCTCTAGGGGAGTGTTGGCCACAGGTAGAGGTGACTGGCAATTGCATCAAATTGAATGTTCTGTAGTAAATGTGTACACAATGTTTTGGGGACAATTTATTTGATAGCACTTTTAGCAGTCAGCTGATATTTTATTCAATTTTATTTTTAGCAAAATTTGACATTTGTCTGTTGTTTTGGGGTGGGGGAGCCAAGTTTCATGTCTGTGTTGGCATAAACAAAATTGTTTGCGCAGAGATTTGCTTTGCTATTGTTACTCTCCTAGTTTTGGATCCAACCTTGCTTTCTATGCGACTGTAACATGTTACAATCATATAAATCATTTTATATATTTGAATATCTTGACTGTTTTCTGTTTCTCCAGTGGGTAATAATGAAAAACTCCTTTAATGTGTTATTCTGAAACAGGATTTTTATTTATGTGATAATTATGTGTAGTATCTTCCGTTTGTGTTTTATGTCACCTAGGACTATGGCACCCAGGTGTCCCAATCCATGAAAGCTCCCCTTCAGTGACCCTGAAAATGAAGTAATTGTCCAAGCATTTAGGCAACATGGTGCCTTTCTGCTTGAGAGAAGATGTAGGGATATGTCTGGCAGAATGGAAATTTGGCAGCATAGAGTGGCTGATGTAAACACTGTTGGTGGCCAGAGTACGAAATGTGATCAGGGGCATCACAGAGCCACTGACATGATGGCTACCAGGGTGGGCCTTCTAAAAAGCCACCACTGATACCAAATGAAGAGTTTCTGTCCACTGTCAAGGATCCAGACACCTCACTGGAAAGTGCACAACAGCATGTCATTGATGGTGCTGCTGTTTCACGGAGGACCAGTATGTCCCAGGAGGAGCTTCCAGGTATGCTTACCTATCTCAATTGTTAATATTTCTTATATAGTAAAATACTGGCAGCAATGCTTAAATTTTAACACCAACATTTTTTAGGGGGGGCTAGCTGTAGATTAATGCAGTTAATGCATTCTGGTTGATTACATATGGGCTTGGGGTGGACATGTCACCCAAGTTTTTGTTAAAAGTATCATTAATGGACATATAAAGGGCCAAATGTTTTAACCCCCTGTACTGTTGTTAATTGTGATGATGATGTCCTTACCTTTTGCCTAACTTCTTCCAGGACCATCCTCCCTAGGAACTTGGGAGTCATCTGCACATGGTAAGTCAAACATTTTTATTTCAGTACTGATGAATATTTGACAGAAATAACAATTCATCCGTATGTGTAAGGTGGGTGCCATAAGTGTGTGCATATTGCTGTACTGTCTGTGATAGTGACACCAGTGTTAACTTGTTAGCATATATTAAATTATAGTAGTGTAGGTACTAATTTCTTTGCTGTGTTTTTTGCTTATTATCACAGATGAACCTGACAGTGGAAGTGTAGGACTCTTACCATCTGATGTCAGAGTATCAGCAGATTCTGATGATGATGGTTGGCTAACAGAGGCACAGTCGCAGCGGGTGCAGAGGTTGAATCTGACATTGAGGTTGACATTAAGCTATCCTCTGTAATTTCATTGGGCACAGCTAGTAGGCCTATGCCAACCCATTCCAGTGAGCACTCAGATATTGGACAGGTGGAGGGTGAGACACTTGATCAGGGTAGTGTGGTTACTATGGCTTCAGCACCTGTTGACTATGGCCATAGCAAAAGTACAGGTGAGGTACCATGCAGGAGGGTTGTTAGGGATCCTCATGGAGGCCTGCTGTCTATCCTCCACCTGATCCAGGTGAGTCTTTCTGTGCCATTCAACATATGTTTAGTCCCATCATGGAGGCACAAGCATGTTACAATAGGTCCTCCAAAGAAATGCTTAGGGTTTAATATGTGGCACAGGCTTACATGTGTGACTGCCTCCACTGTGTCGTCGATTCAATGGATCAGATGAATGACATGGAATGGGCGGTGTCTGTAATGGAGCATCTGCTGGGAGGGGGACAGCATTGACTTGGGAATAGGTCAGTCACATCATCTGATGTTAGCCAATGTGGCAATGCCTGATCATGGTCCCAGAGTGGCACTACTTCCACTGCTCTGTCAGTAGTTAAGGTGTCCACACTCAGATGTGGCAGGCCATGAACTCATGGTCTTGAACGTCCTTTGAGGAGAGCTCATCCAGTAGACATCAGTCACATTCAGGTAGCAGCAATGCATCTGACTGTGGGTGTGGATGTGCCAGTGCAACTCCTGGCAGAGTCAGTTCTTGGGATTGGGTACGACGATGATGAACTTCCACCTCTACATGTATGGCTCACACCTGTCTGAAATACCAAGACATAGAGGTAGCACAGAGCTTGGCTGTATTCTTGCAGACACTCACACACTAATTTCACCTGGAGGGCCCATATAGGCACACACACACACACAAAAGTTACATGGTTCAGCAGTGAAGCTTAAAGCTCATTTTGTCTCAGTGGCCATTTGTTACTTTGTCCAAATGTTTGTCTGTTTCTCTTTCTTACTCATATGCACTCACTTACCTTTTGTGTCAGCCTAGGCTTCCTGCCCCCCACACAACACCCTGTGTAAGTGATAATAACTGTGCCATATCCTTGTTTTCTCTCTTTTGGATTCAGGGATACATAAGCTTTGTGTCTGATGCTCAGGGCAGATAGATGACTTAGTGCTTAGAATATGTGTTTGTGATGCTAATTTGCTAATTGTACTGCTTTCTTACAGGTTTTTGTAATGTGTACATGCCTCCCACATTCTTACAGCAAAAAAGGTGGGTCAAACCATAAACAAAAGTGGGACAAAGGCTGAATAATAGGGAGACTTTTTACATATTTAGGTCATACAAAGTTAGAGACAGTTGATAGAATCAAACAGTTTTTGCATCAGTATTTTTAGGATTTCTCTCAGGTATAAGAGGTTTGAACCTGAAATTGGTGTCATTAATTTCTAACTTTTCTCCTTAATGATTTGCCAGTACAAAAGTAAGAGGCCAAATGGAGGACATTCGGTGACCATCAATACTTTTGAGAAATATGAACATGTGAATCATTGAGGCCTGAGGCCTATTACTTAATAGAGGAAATAGGTATTCACATATAAGTTACTGCTGTCACATCATGAAGCCATGGCTGTAAATATCAACCACCTTTTACTTACTTATATTACCAAGTAACAGTATTCCAGGCCCTGCCATTCATTTATATTATTACTCATTTTTTGTTCTATTCCAGGTTCATCACTAACCTTGTAAATCCAGCAGTTGCTACAGTTTTAGTTCATGGCTGACTCTGTCTGATGCTAGGAGTACACAGCCATTACATGGGTAAGTAACAGTTGTGAGTGTTGCCTGGCATCAATGTTACTACATGTATGTGCATGGGATAAAGGTTTTAGTCCCGTTCGTGGTGAGTGAGTGTACTATCCATTGCCTCTTGGCCAATGTGAGGGCATACTGATTACGCCTACATCTGCCTACACACAGCAGCTGCTGCTTCCCCCTCTGACTCCTCACCTGCATGTGGCTGTGACTTTGCCAGTGGAGGTGGGATGTGTGCCCCTTCCCCTTGTTGATCCTGCTAAAGCTTTCTCAGGATGATGTTATGAAGCATGGCACAGATGGTGAAAATTTCAGTACATGTATGTGGATTGTACTGCAGGGCTCCCCCAGATGTAGATAGGCAATGGATCACATGCTCTATGATAGTTCTGGTTTGCACATGTGCCTCATTATGGTATTCTTCAGTGGATGTGTGTGCACATTTCTGATGGACGTCATCAGCCACAGTTCCAGTGCATAACCTGCATCCCCAGTAAATGACCCTGTGGGATATCAGCCCTCGAGAAAACCTGATACATTTGGGAGGTGTGCCAGATGTGTGAGTCATGGTAACTGCCTGGTTTGCCAGCACACACATTCAAGATGATTCCCTTAGCATTGCACATAACTTCACAGTTAATGGAGTGGATGCCTTTTCTATTTATGTACGACCTTTCCTGTTCCCCAGGTGGTGCTTTGATTTCTATATGTGTACAATATGTGGTACCCAGTACTTCAGGGTAGTGTGCTACACTGTAGAACACCTGCATATCTGTAGCCCTGTCCTCAGGTGCACTGGGAAAATATATGTAGTCACTAGCATGTTGTAACATATCCGGAATTGAGGGAGGATCCTGGATGCTGATGCCTGAGACACCGCCAGCATGTCCCCTGTTGGTCTCAGAAAGGTTCCTGTAGCTAAAATTCTAAGTGCTACACATACCTTTGTCTCCACCGGTATTGGTTCCCCTCTGTTTGCTGTTGGTCTGAGTTGAGAACAACAGAGGCTGTAGAGTTCCTGTAGTGTGTCTCTGTCCACCGTGTAGCAGTCTACCATTTCCACCTCATGCAGGTTGTGATAAGTTAAACGGGATCTGAAAACTCTTCTGCTACTTGGCTGTGCTCTTTTAGCAGCAGCAGAAGCATATGCATCAGTCTGTTGCACATACACATGAGTTAAAGCAACAGCAGCCTCTAACATTCTTTCTGTGTAGACTCCATTCCTTGGCTGTATTGCAATAAGTTTTGGAATTCACAAGGAAAACCAGCACTGAGTCCACACAGTTGCTTTATAGCTTGATGAATAGCTCCTCCATCTTGGATTGGTTGATTAGCATATAATTCAGCTGCTTATGCTGTAATTAGCATACAATGGTGTTTACTGTGATTGCTCAGCTCTATACACCATGTAGAGCCACTTACTGAATACAAAACAGTGGGCTACCATGTGCGCATCACTCCACGATACACACAAGGTTTTAGCAGCTTGTGTAGGTTTTAATGAATCTTCACCATAGTTGATAATATATTACAAAGGGAAGATGAAGTGAGAATTTTGGTAAGAGACATAAAGAAAGTATTTGAAAATGTAGAGTGTGGGACTTTATGGGATATTTTAAAAGAATAATGAGTGTATGGAAAGATTTTTAATATTTTGAGACTGGCATATGATAATGAAATGAAGGCATTGATAAATGAATAGTTGTCTATCAGTATTAAGGTTATGAAAGGGCACAACAAGGATGTTCTACAAGTAGTGTTCTAATTAATCTGACTATGAATGCATTAGCTATTAAGATGCAGAAGGATATGAGAGAAGGAACATATAAAATAGATGATAGAATATATTTACAATGTGAGTGTGCTATCTGTTGCACCACTAATATTGACCAATTGTACCTAAGCAGATGTTATGATGTTTTTGGTTGGCCATCATGTTTGGTAGTTGTATGGGATTAATCTGCACTTGAGAGCAACTTTTGCTGTGCTTTTGCATTAGGAAATTCCAGGGTCATCCATCTTGTGGTAGAAGGTGTTTACCTGGCCTGTCTGAGTTGGGAAGCACTCCAGGAAGCTCAGAGTGTGGTTCTTTATTGGCCATAGGACACAGGAGTTAGTTTTCAGCTTTTTCCTCCCTGCAATAAATTAGGCACATTTGTGCAAAGCTGCTCATCAAGTGATGGCTAGCAGTGCACTAATTTACCTGTAAAGTTAGTACTTAGGCTTTTAACCTGTAACACAGAAAGGCTTTGCATGGAGCTAAGCCTAGGGCAGCTAGTTAGCACATTGAACAGCACCAGATCATAGCATCAGAGCCAGATTTAGCACTAGACCTAGGCAGTTGCCTGGAGCCTGCTGGCCAGAGGACTGCCATAACATTTAAGTTTCAATTAAATAATAAAATTTCATCTTTGGTCTGTGCAATTTCTTCTTTAAGAACAAACTCTGTCTGTCGTGTGTGATGCACACACATCAACATAGAATTAAATGTTTCTATTTCATTTCACATGTAGAATTTAAGCTTGCTTGCTGCCCTGACAGAGATGAAACAAACAACTGTTCCTGCCTTCAGTAAGTTACAGACATTTATGTGTGTGTGTGAAATGTCCTAATTAGGGATGGCAGGTTAGTTAGTGACTGCAATTAGCATATAGAAATTTGAAGCATTTTATTCTGCAAAATTAATGTGAAACATGTACATGTACCTGAAAGCCACTGACAGCTTGCAGCATTCTTGTACTTAAAAGAGAAGCAAAATGAGAGCCGTACTAATAAAAATATGTAAATATGCAATCTATACAGGTATAAATTGTCTGCCTAGTTAGACACTGAGCAAAATGATGGAGAAATTTCTGAAGATTGTAATGAAATGCTCAGGACTGATAGTATAATAAAATATATGATGGTGTTTCATGAAAGGGCCTAGTACAAGCCATATAGCTTGTACTAAAAAGCCCCTGCTCCTGTGATGTGGTATTTTGTGATTCAGAGATGTGTTAGCCATGACAAGGAAGGACCTCATTTATTGGCTAATTTGCATGTCTCTGAATCACAGTTACTCCACTGACCTGCAGATCATTGCTGATCTGCACATAGGAGTAGTTAACTGCTGTGGCTGCATGGTGTAGGCATTGGCAAATTTCTACAGCTAAAATGAATATTTTCCTAGGCTCATTTTCTATATTAATTCCCTTTGTCAGTTTATTTTCATTAAAATGTTTAAAATAATACAAGCATAACTGATCCAATATATGTGGTCATCTGAATCTGTTACGGTCTGCTATAGGAAAATTTCAGCCTCCAAACAATGTGGTGGTTTAAACTAACATATGTACTTTTTTAATGTCATGTTGCTTGCTCTAGCCTGGTATGGAAAGCAATATATACAATACAACATGCTAAGACTTAGTCATGTAACTGATGCACACTTTAGGCTAAGACCTTTAATTCTTACAACTGTAATGTTTGTACTTTACCTTTTGTAGATACTAAATCCTTCATGACAGTAAAAATGTATGTATAATATGTTTGTTAAATATATCCTTTTTTTTAAAAACGTGATTCATTTACTTAATTTGGACTAAGTGCTAATCTTTGTTCGGCCGATTACTAGAAATTCCAGTTTGGTGGTAACAGAATAAATTTACACAAGTTCCAACATCTAAAGACACTGCTAATTTGGAATTTTGGAAAATTTTCAAACTTGCTGTTTAAATTTCCATTTTATTTCATTACTTGTGTCTATACAGATTTGTGTCTTTCGGCTTTTCCTGGTTAGGGGTCGCCACAGCGGAACTCCGGTCCGCTAATGATTGGTAGTGGATTTTTACGTACCAGGTTACCAGCCCTGACGCACAACCTTCAGCGAAGGCACGCCCCATTCACGTATGCCTCCACACAGAAGACACTCTAGCTGAGAATCGAACGGGACAATGTCTTGCTATGAGGCGACAACGCTACCGCAGCACCACCCAGATATGATAAATATTATGTAGATTATATTAAAATCAACATTGTATTACTGATTCAAAACTTTCAATGATTTTCACAACTTTTTATTACACAACACTCTCTATGACATATACTTCAATTCAGTTATCAAATAAATATTTAGTTCCAAGATATTTCCCTTTTCTGTTATGTCTATATGACAGTATTTTTCAGTGTGATGATATTTGGCATAAACTATGACTAACTTCTATACTTCACATTCTTCATAAAATTATATCCTATCATACAGAATATATAACTTTTAACTAAAAAAATTTACTTTTTTGGTTTTGCCCTTACACACTGTACATTCACTTTCATCAGACCTTATTTCAAATTAAAGCAAATTAAATTAATTTACATTACAATATTTAAATGGATAAGAGCATGTTTAAGATATTGATTTTCGTTTTTACCCTTTTAAAACTGTAGATGTCTACACACTCTAGCTCATGTTAAACATCTTTCAGTGTTTTCTTTGATGCTACCCTGAATTTTCTTACAACATAAACATTACTACCAGAGTTAAAGAACTGCTAGTTAGTTGCATGTTGTGCAAAAACATTTTTTTCAACTTTTATCAAGTTCTGTTTTGTTCATGTTTTCAGTGCTTTTCTTGTGTTGGTGTTCCAATAAATGTTTATTTGGGCATATTATATTAGTTGAATAATTCTAATTTATTCTATGATATAGAGTATGCTGCAGATACATTATATGATGAATCTATATATTTGTTTCTACTTAGGCACATAGCTAAATGTTCATATTTTTCTCTGTAATGTATGTCTTTCTCAAGTTGCAAATCACTGACTGCACAGTTGGCACAGGTGATTAAGGTTATGAGCTGTTAATGTGCTACTTTATGAGGTGCGTAGTTTGATTTCCTCAATATTCCTTTGCCTACTATGGGGCCTTGTGCCAGTCACTGAACCAGATAATGCTTTGGTGCAATTGGGAATTTGGGCTGGGGTCTTTAATGGTCGTCTGTGCTGTTTGACTAGTAACTGCTTACGATCCTTAATATAGAGGCTGCATTCACTTTTTATTCTGATTTTGACCTCCTTTTATTTGTTTCATTGTTAATGCTTTTCTTCTGTTTCTCATTTTATATTTAAATAAAAAAAGATATTTACATGTTTAATCATCAGCAGATTATAGTAGCTTAGCACTTCTGGTTCCGTCACAAATGAAAAAACAGATATTGTGAACTCCAGTACTGTGAAAATAAAGTGCAACTCTGGTTGTAAAACAGCAAATTCTAAAACTTGCTATGAAAAGACTTGGGGGGGGGGTGCTGACAGGAACTTCATCCACCTGTATCCTCATCTTATAGGAGTGTATCTGCCATGCCCCCTACTAATTATATATTCTAACTCTGAGGTTGTTGTACCTCAAAAGAAGAGCACTATACATTCATAGTACAATGTTAGACTTTGTATATCCACCTACATTTGCATTTATAATCTCATAAGTGTGTGGACTGAACAAACTGTCCTTTCAGTTACAACAGACACCATTCGTTTCTGCATTGTAACATATCACTAGTGAACATGGCAAAGACGTGTGCCAACTGGGGGACCTTGTGGCACATTGATTGTCACTGGATGAGGAGAGGACATTCTTCTGCTCCTTTTTATTTACTGTATATTGTCTTCTAGATCACTGACAAATCATATTTAAGTACTTGAGGAGAGTCTGTAAAATGAAAGATGCCAAGAAAAACACCATGACTCACAATATCAAAAGTTATCCTACAATTTTACAGAGATTAAACTGAGTTCCAATGTGTCCAGTGATACTAAAGAATGTAGAGTATACCCCATTACCTAATCTAAAGTCATGATGAATATTAAAATTTACTGTAGACACATCTTTCTTTGATGGATTAATAAGCATTTTGACAAAATAGGCAATTGTTTTCTCAGTTGCTTCAAAAATTCCCAGTAATGGTAATTTGCAAATATAAATACTTTAGAAGAAACTGTGACAGAATAGAAAAAGAGGGCAATGACAATTACAAGTTGTGATGATAGACGGTGATGCCTCAAAAAATTATTTTAAGGACTAAGGCTTAAAACATGCAAGTAGAAATGCTTCAGTTTGATCAACAGGAAGTTGAAGATTTAGGGAACATATAATAAACTGACAAACATTAAGAAGAAAATTAATACAAGTCCAGAATTTTTCTGAAAATTAAGACAGTACCAAAATTCTTTTCTGAATTGTTAGCATATCCATTTTGTTGGGTAAACAAGTAGTTTTCCTGCTAACTACCAAATTCCTGGCCTCCCAAAACAAATGAGAATAGTGTGTAACTTATAATTCTGACAACTGGAATATAGATGGTACTTATTTGTTATCATGGAGTTAATCTAAGAAATTACTTAACTGCAGTTTGCGATATGAATGCAAAACTGATGTATTTGTGACATAATATTCAGAATTTTAGAATATAATCATTCCAAAGACATGCATCTGGAGCATTCTGAAAACAGGCTCTGTGGAACCTAATAATTAGAACATTCTCTTAAACAGATAAACCCTAAAGAAAGAAAACTATTTGCAAGTATAATGCCTTGATCAGAGATGTTCACAGGAATAGATTATAAAAGCTAACCAAGAATGTAATTCAATGTTCAATATTTGAAGTATATAATTCAAACTCTGAGCTTCTAAACAGACTTTATATGAGTTTGCCACCTATTAAAAGATGGCCAAATACACTGTTTCTAAACCAGTTGTCCACAGATCCCTTAAACATTTCAAGATTAATGGTCTTTCTAATCCATAAAGGTATTCCAGTCCATAGTCTACCTGCTCTACTATGAGATGACCTCTTCCCTAAAACAGAATTATAAACTGGTATATTTACAAATTATCAGTTATTTCTTGTTCCCTGTAAATGTGATTAAAACTCCTTCTCTGGAGTTGCTGACAAGGTAGCATTTTTCATACACTTGTAAATTAAAATAAGATCACCTGTAATTAGTCTATAACTGATAGGATATGAAGCCACTCCCCCAGCTTAGACATGTAACTTTAATGTTTTGCCATAGTGATCTGTCTGCTAAAGTACTTCTGAATTCTATCAAGTCAGTATAGTTGAGTATGACTGAAAATAAAAGCAGCTGCACAATATTCTATATTGCACATTACCATGCCTTTGTAAAGAGGAGGAAGTACTCTTACATTCCTGTAGATAATAGTATGTTGAATATTCTTTATTGCCAAGTAGCACGTTCTAATTACCAGAAGTAAGTTTTCCTCATATTTAAGTCTGTGGTCAACAATAGCATCCCAGTCCCCAAACTTGTTTTTCTCTGCTAAAATAACATTTTAACAGAATATGAATAAAATAAGTATTTTTTGCCAAAATGCAATTCTTTTGTTTTACTAGTATTAAATTCCATATGTTTAATATTTGATCACAAGTACAAAGCATCAGCATATCCTTGTATTCCAACTTGATTGTTTGCTGTATTTACAATCAATCCAATTATAGTGTCATCAGCAAAGTTGCTAACCCATCTGTCATTATGGACTGCAAAACTGAACATGTAGAAAGTATTCAAGAATGGACCAAGAACTGACCCTCTGGAGTACCCCATAGTAAATAATGTATCCTCAGAAATGATTTCTTCAACTTTAACTCGAACTTTAACCCAAAAGGTTCTACTCAGCAGAAATTACCACCACACTTAATAATGTACCCATTGATATTAATGTTGTATATTACATTTGTGATCTGGCTATGTGAACAGAATCAAACACTTTAATAAGCTCTGGATAACATCCACTGATAAGCCCTTATAAACAACTTATCAAATGTTCTTATAAACCTTTATTAAGTTTGAAATACACAACATTCTCATAAAAAATCTATGGTAGAAATTATCCAAGTATGGTTTTAACTCTCCAGCCATTAACATATAAATTCACTTTATAAACATTTCCCAAGAATGTATATCCAAGTAATGGTTTGGTAACTGTCCACTGTACTATTCATACCTACCTTAAATAAGAGAACAACAAAAGCTGACTTCCATTTTGAAGATAAACCCTGTCTGTAAGGTTGGTAGAAAAAGCCATATAATACATGCTGACATAGAATCAGTAAAGTTTAACCAAAAGGACCCATTTAGACCATCATGGTTCCATAACAGACTTTATCACTTTTTAAGGCATCTAGCACCTAAGTGTTATTATAGGGCATGGATCTCTGCATTCATAATGGCCAAACTTATTCAACAGGGTATACTCTTAGAAAAGGCACAAAACATCTCTGAAAAAAGGGTCACTAGCTGGACTGGGTTATTTATCAAGACATCACCCCAATCAAACTGACACTATTGTGTTTTCCTAAAACTGCATATCACATGATGACGTCAGTTCTAATAGTTAATTTAAACAAATTAAGAGGAAAAAATCTACATAACAACATCATTGTCACACACATAGAGTAAACCAAAATAAAAGGATTATCACACACATAGAGTAAACCCAAATAAAAGGTCCCTACTAACACTTCAAGCACTCTGACTTCCATCAAACAGCATTAAATACCAACTATATACCTACACTAACTCTGCACACTGTATGATGACTTTTTTAATTACCATTACATCCAATACTTTGAACAGTTTTACATTTTTCAAAGCAACTTATTTACTGACTCATAAAAACATTTATTGAAACATCAAATTCTTAATTGCACACCAATGGAGCTTTGTGGGTGTCCATCTATCTTGTACCCTAAATCTATTGCAAGCATCTGAAGCTCACAGTGACCACTGACAAGAGCTGAGCATAGCCAGATCACCTAAGCAGAACCACTGGACAGAAAGAGGAACAATGTCTTGTCATTCCATACAGATTCCAAACTGTGGAAAGAGAATATCATGAAACCACATAGCTTATAAAAGTGAATTATAACGTGATCTTGTTCTCCATATGCATATCTGCTTAGCCAGACAGCTTTAATAGTAACTGCAGAGCTATTCATCTGCACTTGACTGTTTTTTAGAATAATAAATAGATCTTGTGACCTAAATGCCAATGTGGACCAGTGCATTTTATTCACAAAACAAAAAAATCTAATTATTTTACTTAGATGTTGCACCTGGCAAATTCTTACAATAATGCATTGCTTCTGTATGTGGGTAATACAAGGTTTACCCATGGTGGTCATGCTTTGATGATGAGGACAAACAACTAATCTAATTAGTAACTCTCTCTGAATATCTATAACTTTAATTAAATAATATATTTGTAGAATACATCACTGCCTAAATGGCCTCTTTCTAAATAGTTTCAAAATTTAATGTGGTATGTTTGTAAAATATTAGATTATTAATGTTGTATGTTTGCAAAAGATTATACTATTAATATAATACATTTGTAAAATATTAACGTCATGCATTTGTAAAATATTAGATTATTAATATCATATATCTGTAAAACATTAGACTATTAATGTAGTACATTTGTAAAATATTAGACTATTAATGTCATAAGTTTTTAAAACATAATTCTGTTAACCTAATATATCTGTAAAATATTAGACTGTTAATGTAATACGTTTGTAAAACAGACTATTAATGTAATCCATTTGTAAAATATACCTCTAGACTAAGGATTATATAAATTATTACTAAACAGCTATTAGGACTTCACTGATGAGCTCTACTAGTACAATGGGAATAAAAAAAGTGATTCACTGACATGCAAAAACCTAATGGAGAAAAAGCTCATTAGTGGCATATTTGTTTGTCTCTGAATTAAACACTGCACTTATAAGTAAGTGCAGTATTGTTCCCCCACCAACCCAGTCAGTGCTATTGCACAAGCACCTACAATCAAGCATGTGCACACACAAATATTGACATACATGCACACATACAAAATGAATGAGAAATTTAATTGTAACAGAGTGTTAAATACTGTAGTCATAAAAGCATGTATACCACAATATACATGTGCTTTACATTGCCATGACAGCTTATTATGAGATGTTAAAGCTCTGAACAAAGGTATGTAGCATTTAAAATGCAGTCACATGCTGTGAGTAAAATAATACAAAAGTAGTACCCCTGTGGCATCAGACTTGTCAAAGACAGCTAACATGCACAGTGTGTTATGGCCAGCACACAGATTCAAGGGATCACAAAAGCGTGCGCATGCACACACACACACACACACACACACACACACACACACACACACACACACACACACACACACACACACACACACACACACACACACACACACACACACAGACACAGACACACAGACACACACACACACACACACACACACACACACACACACACACACACACACACACACACACACACACACACACACACACACATATTAAGCTTTCCAGTACTTACTATTGTAGCATTAACAGCCGTATTACTGCCATAGACATGAGCATGTGTACACCACCACAGTATGTGCTTTTTTATTGCTATGCTCACCACACAGCATGGTAGATCTTCACGTGGAAGCAGTCCACCTATTCCAGTCCCAGTGAAAGGCTCCAGCACAGCATACCTGGCTAATCTGAATGAGCTGCACTCCAGATTGCCAAATTTTCATATGGTTTTGTGCCATGAGATTTCTGCAGTGTGACTTACCAAGCCTTCTTATCACTTTAGAGCTACAGCACTTTTTGAATTTATTAGAAACAGGATTGCCCAGTGTGTTATGTGTTTCTGATTTCTGGCGTATACTGTAACCATGTTATTTTTTTAAATAGTTTTGTTCCTCCTCACAGCTGACAATCAGATGCTCATGAGAGGCTCTCCAGGTCTACTAAACCTTAGTAGACACCCCCATGCATTCTCTGACCCATGTTCGGAAATGGTAAGTTTGCAGCACCTCAAGGCAATGTCACATATACTGCAGAGAAAGATTTTTTTTTTGTTATGACCAAAGTTCCTTCCCCTTCACACATGAACATAGTCCAAGGAAGGGTGTGCAGAGGTGTGGTGCTGTATCATCCTGTCTCTGTGGCAGTTCAGCCAATGTTCTGCCTTAGTTACAGACAACACTCCCCCTTTACATCCCTGGCATCTGCTCACTCCTGTATGCACCTTCCCCCTAGGGATGGGCACATCCATCCTCCCTTGGAAGTGCATCTGATAGCTGAGGTACTAATTGAACCCAGATTACCTGGGTCTTAATAAGGGCTTTATCCCTCTGTTGCACTGCATTGTACAGTGGTGTGTTATGACTGGTTATGACAATACAACTGTCTTTCCCCAGGTCCCATATAATCTGTTTTTCCCTAGAAGGGCTAATGCAATCAATAGAATTTAATGATGATGACAGTAATAATAATAATAATAATAATAATAATAATAATAATAGCATCGCACTTTTTCCTTTTCCTACCAGATGTTAGAGTGAGCTGCAGTTTAGGATAGCGGATACCTGCTTATGAAATGCATTGAAAATTTGTTTGTTTCCTTCAGTGATGCATTGTTTCTAATACTCTACTAAATTTTTACACAAACAAGTTGTGTGGCAACTGTTCTACCTCAGTGCATTGAGCTGTAGCATTCTGTGCATATTAACACTCTGCTGTACTGGCAACTTAAATGGCCATTATACTTATACAAGAAGACCTTATGGAAGAGTTATTCACAGAGACAGATCTTAACACCATTACAGTTTATTACAGACTGATGCATTGGCAGTGTCACATGCTCCAGCTATAATAAGCTCCCTGAAAGATGTAAGCAACTTGAAATATAGCTTAACATATTGCCAAGCATGACATCCAACTTACTTTTAAAAAAATATTGATTGAATTCCATTCAGCTGTACATAGTGTAAAAAATATCCTAGTTCTATTAATGTATCATTTGAAATGCAATACACAACGAATACAATTCAGCACACACATATAAATTCAACTATTTATAGTCTGAATATCTGAGTGATTTTCTAATTAATATATCAAAACAAATATTTGCAAAAATCTGCCCCAGTAGTAACAATGGCTTTTGATTTACCCTTCGCTTTGTCTCCGCTGTCTTCATATCAGGTAAATTTTCAGAAGTATTATGTGTATTCATCCTCCAAATTGTTTATGTCAGATTCAGAAGGCATTGGTTTCATTTCACTAGACTTATCCAACAAGTCAATACAGAGACGGGTCTATATCAAAAGACCGAAGAGGGGTTTAATCGAACACCTCTTCATCAACACACAAAGAGCGAACGCACTAAAGCGCAAATGCTCAAAACAGCAATTTCTTTCCCTGGGAAAGAAATTGCTTGGCCATCCCTGTGTGTTTGCCCTTTCCCCACTGAAGTGCACTCTCAGAGTTGGTATATTTAATTAGGGGGGTGTGGGGGGGTGAGGTCCCCTATGTTATGTTTGAATGTGTGTGTGTGTGTGTGTGTGTGTGTGTGTGTGTGTGTGTGTGTGTGTGTGTGTGTGTGTGTGTGTGTGTGTGTGTGTGTGTGTATGTTTGTGCTAGCAATTTCTTTCCCAGAGAAAGTGTGTTTGTGCTAGCGATTTCTTTCCCAGGGAAAGAAATAGCTGTTTTGAACATTCGCGCTTTAGTGCATTCGCTCTTTATGTGTCGATGAAGAGGTGTTTGATTAAACGCCTCATCGGTCTTTTGATATAGACCCACATAGACTATGTTAAATTCCATGAGCAGCAACTGAGGTCAGGATCTGCACTAAGAAAATTCCAGGATTAGTTTAAATTATTTTCTTCTGCAACATTTTGTAATTCTTGTGTGTTGGTATAAGGGCACTTCAGTCTTCTTCTATGTTGTCTTCTCTATACTAATGACTGTGCTTGCATGTGGGATTTAACATTCACATGCTTGCACAGTATATCAGTGTAGGAGAAACAATGGAGAAAACAAAATCTCCATTGCTGTTTTTTGTTTTTATCTGTTAAAAAACAGAGAATTACAAAGGACAGCACAAACATATAAGGAACATTAAGTAGATATATGTTTGTTAATTCTGAGAATGTACCTGATTTTTCTTATATTTTGCTCCCCTAGCATATGCCTATAGAAAGTCTGGCCACTCAATGGTACTTCAGCAGACGGACTTTTTCCTATTAGTATATGCTAGATTTAGAATGGGCATTCTGGTTGGGCTGTCTAATCACCATGTTCATTTTTGAATAGTAATGATCATTTATTGTATAATTTAGTTTTCCATATAATCCACATGAGTATTGCTCTGAGGGCATATGGGACCTGAGTTTATATTTAAATTTCTATAGCTTCTCAAACAGATGAAACTCATCATGGGTTATATACTATGGGCTTTTGTCAGTTATCACCTATATGAGTAATCGTATATTATAAAAATGGCCTTAAGACAGATATTACATTTTGACTTCTTATACCTTTCAAATGTCGCCTCATAGTAAGACGCTGTCCGGTTCGATTCTCAGCTAGAGTGTCTTCTGCGTGGAGACATGCGTGAAAGTGTACCTTCGTTGAAGGTTGTGCATCAGGGCTGGTAACTCGGCATGTAAAAATCAACTACCAATCATTAGCGGACCGGAGTTCCACTGTGGCGACCCCTAACCAGGAAAAGCCGAAAGACACAAACAAACATACCTTTCAAATGCACAGCAGGTTCAAGAGACTTGGAATAATAGTCACTAAATAGCAAAAATTACAAGTTTTTATGGAGAAGCAAGTCTACACCAACAGTATTTTTTCTGAAAAAGGTAAAATTTCATTAGGGATAAATTACTCTTTCTGCAAGTTTCATCATTTCTGAACATTTCCCCACTTGCAATGTTTTTCCAGGACAATTCATGATATCACAAATTCTTTATCACATGCTCTGTCTTTGCATTTGCACATGTTATGCTTTTGAGCACGTCCTGTCTTAGCTGTGAAGGAATTATTATTCTGTCTACTACTATGAACAACAAACATCTAACCACTGACAATTCATCTCTGTATGGAAAATAAATTAGTATTAAGGGATTAAATGATTTTACATTATCTATGTGTCTCTCAAAAAAATCTCCCTTGTACCGCTGTAATTATTAAGTGCTTAATGTATCTGCTGCATGTAAAAGCCTATCAGGAGTGGGTGCTCTTGTAAATATTATCTGTTTAATGCATTTGCTAAATGCATAAGTTTGCAAACTTGCATTGAACTTGATGGTCATAACTTTGTAATAACAGCAACATTCTGTTGAGTCTTCAAGGTGCTTTACGCAGTGATTTGCAAATATGCTTTGGAGTGACACATGATCTCATTCTGCAATGATGCTTTTATCCTAAATATAGTCATGAAGTTTCTGACAACCAAACACTATACTAGTATCTCTTTCTCAGTTGTGCCATATCATAGATGGGAATCTGTCAAAGACTGACTACATGCAGTTGATGTACTTTCCTGCAGTTGGACTGCACCAAGCCCATCCTAGATTTACATGCAATATAAAAGGCTGCAAAATGTCATAAAATTTAATTGCAAATACTGTAGCAACCCAATGTTTCAACAAGTTAAAACTGTTTTGCTTATGTGTTGATAAAAACACTCCATGTCACTCTACAACTGCTATCTCACCAGTACTATCACATCTGGTAAGTCTGGAATACACTTACATAAACACAGTAGCATGCCTCAGAATTGCATTAGAGGTGCTTTTGTTTTGCACGGTAATGATTGCCTTCCCTTTAACAGAATTTGGTTTAAGCCTTTCTGATGACAAAATATGGCCCATGTACTTGAGTAACATACATAGATTTGGTACTTGCTTTGAGCTTTAAACCTTTCTTTCTCTACCTGGTACATAGCCTGAACTGGCATTGATATGGTACTCTAGACTGAAATGTCATTAGTGGTACTCCAGCCATTCTACTAGATTACCCTTTTAGATCCAATGAAATTCTATATGGCAACCTCACAAATTTATGCCTAGCTACAGATATACTACAGGTGCACAACCTAGAACTAGTTAGCTCATCTTGCCAAAATCCCTTGTTATCATCAAGTAAAGAGAGACATTTTGCATTTGGCATTGCTGCTATTACCTGCTCTAGTCTCTGAAGTAATACATCCTTCCTTTTTATCCCCTTTATTCATGTTGAGGATTTATGCATATTTTTAACTGGTGTTTAACTACTGTCACTATGGTATTCATCCATTCAGTAGCTGCTTTCATTTCCAGAGATTCCAATCACTTTAGTTCTATGATTCTACATGCAACAGGAATGCTTCTTGTAAAATGAATTACCTGCATTACGACAAGGGAGAAGTCCTTGTATTCACCTTGTAGTCAGCCTAAACCTTCAAATAAATCAAAGTATTTTTTCAATATATCATCACTACTCTGCATTCTTTTTTAACAATTACCTCCATCGTGATTATCTTGCAGTCTGCATACAATTTTCTATTTCTGACTAAAGAATCACTTAAGTTACCAAGCTCATAGCCTTCATCTCCGCATTTAAGAACAGTCACATGATCTTATATTGATTCTTGGACCCCTTGAATTCTAGTAAAGTATAACTGCCTTGTATGTGACAAATTGTTCTTTGACTCACGTTTGAAATTTAAATTTAAGATCATAAACCTTTCTATTCTCCTCTTCTGAAAGGTGTTACCTATTTTATCTGTCTTTTCCCTGTGTAACACGAAGCTGCATTGCAGACTGAACGTGCTCAGGCTTGTCAGCAAGTCCACTCAAAGTGAGAAACAGCTCAAATCTTATCCACAACTTCCAGCTTTAAGAAAAGCTTTGCTGTATATTTAAATGTGCTGGTGACTGCAGAAACATTGCATTCAGCCATAGACTGAAGACAATGGTGCACAGGACATTTCTGTGGTCCAATGGCATGAAAATAAAAATGAGGGGGAGATGTATGTATACATATGGTTCCACAACAAAATGTTGAGAGTACAAAATGCTGAATATTCAAAATGTCAAAAACATAAAATGTTCAAATTGGAATGTGCCCATTCCATTGGGATATAGCAGGGGATATGGGGTGCAAGGGGGCTTATTCTCCTGCATAACTCAGGCTTTAACATTTTGTATGTTTAACATTTTGGCGGGGATGTGTGTGTATATTACATAGATAGATAGATAGGACATTCTGATGGTCCAATGGCATGAAAATAAAAAGAAACATGAAAATAAAAATGAGAGAATGATTTTGATTGATACACACATGCACACATATCTGGCTCTATATATATTTATATATATATATATATATATATATATATATATATATATATATATATATATATGTGTGTGTGTGTGTGTGTGTGTGTGTGTGTGTGTGTGTGTGAAAATAATGAAAGCCCATTTACCTGAAGATGATAAGACTGAGACGACATCACCGAATATTTCATTTAAATGAATGGTCACATAACCACTATTTTCCCAGGGAAAGTAGGCTGATGGCCAACTTTGGAAGTTTGCACTTTTCCCCACTATTGTGTGATCTCGGAGTTGATATAATTAGTTGAGGGGGGTGAAGGGGCACAGGCCTCCACAGTGGGGATGTGGGTTCAAAGTAATTCCATGTGCCTTCTGACGATTGTTACAGTATGCTTACTTTCCCTGGGAAAATTGTCGGTTATCTGATGATTCGTTTAAATGAAGATTCGGTAATGTCATCTCGGTCTTGTCGTCTTAGGGTAAGTGGGCTTTTGGTCTTTTCAAGTAGACCCATATACATAAATATATGTACATATTCATACCTCTCAACTGTACAGATTTTTGCAGAACGTCCAGATTTTTGCATTACATTTTGGTCCATTTCTCATAAAATGTTGCTTTTCTGGCAAATCATTCAGGGTTTTAAAGTCAGAATATAATGACAGACAGTTGAGTTTCAGACTTCATACCTTTCAGAAAATTCATGCTAATGCAAAACCTGTAATTCTTTAAGTTTGTAAGTGCAATTTTTAAAAAGTGTCCCTATTTTTGGGCCTTTGCCCCCCCCCCATTATTGACGGCTTTGTCCATATTTCATGTTCTAAGTGGCTGAGAGGTGTATATATATATATATATATATATATATATATATATATATATATATATATATATTTATATATTATGAGTGCTATACAAGTTGTCACCAAATGTATTTTATTGTGTAGTGAAACAGTAATGTTTTCCGTTGTTGATACAGTTTGTTGAATTATGTACTGGTTGAAGATCATTATGTTGACCGTTACATAATTCAAGGGGTTTTTTGTCGTTTCTTCAAGTGTGCGGCCCTGGAGTTATGTTTAATTTTGGGGGGTGTGGGGGTGAAACCCCAGTGTCAGGCATGTGGTAGGCAAAACCCTTCCAAGTAAAAATTGGGAGGGGGGGGGTTGTTTTACTTTTCATAATCACAAATATAACCTGTCAGTTTATATTTGCAATTACGTTTTTGCAATGATTTTAATGGCGATTAATGATAATCACTGGTGAGTTTCTTTGATGTTTTGTGGTTCCATGAAACTCAACATAGTTCATAGGTTCATAAGTTCATAGAAGGTTACTAGGCTAATAGCCCTAGAGTCCTTACAAGCCTACCCATATTCTTCCTGAGTTGCCCAGTTGTCGCTGGTTAGCTGAGTGAAGTTCACAGAGGTAAAGTTCCATGGTAATTAATAATGACCTCTTCTGTCCAGGAGGGACATGGGCACCACCCCAGGAGTAAATTTGCAGTCACCCATCCATTGATCTAGGTTGCATCTGAAGAGGGTCAGTGAGGGACTGTATATCACGTGAATTGGAAACTGGTTCGAGAGAAATGGCAGTCTCTGGAAGATGTATCTAACTCTCTAGCATGACCTGTTCATGTCAGAGGCTAGGTTAAGATCTCTGGAACAAGTAACCTTCATGCAGTTTGATTTACAAATGTGTAGTATTTCCATCAGAGCCGGGTCAGAGACTGCCCTGTAAGTCATGAACAGGTCACGCCTTAGCAACCTGTAGGAGACAGAATACAGTCACAGGGCTTTTAGTCTTTATGTGTAAGACTTGTTTTGTGTACCCTGTAATTTCTTGGTGAGAAACCTCTGTGGTCTCTCCAATTGTTGTGGTGAGGTACATGCAAAAAGGAGCACTGTACTCAATTACTGGTCTAATGAGGACTGAGTATAATGGAATTATAACATCCTTAGATCTAGATGAGATGCCTTTACTTATAAGATATGCCACATAGAAGGATATCCTTGTTACTGTGGATATGCAGTGGTCAAAGTTCAGGTTGCTATCAACCTGAGTACCCAGATAATGTACCACTGGGTCTGCACTTAGTGGGGGGGGTGCTGTCTATAATGTAATTAGCATATAAGTCAGCTTTCCCAAAGGGAATAATAATGCATTTTTTTGCATTTAGCTTTAATCCGTGGCTTTCGCACCAGTCATTTATCTGGATTAACCCTGTCTGCTGTATATTAACATTATTGGGGGGGGTTCAATGATTGCTTCCAATTTGCAACTGTCAGTAAACTTGGTCAGCCACAGGCCATCCAAGTTTGCTGGACTCCTGAAAAATAAATTCCAAACAGTAAGGGGCCTAGCACAGAACCCTATGGTACACTACTGGTGACTGGTCTTTTGCTAGAGGTGACGTCACCCACTTTGACAGTATGTGTCTTGTAGGAGAGTCAGATGGCTACCCATCTGGTAATGTAAGGGTTAATTCCCAGTGGGAGAGTTTCTCTATAATACCTGAGTGGAGGATTGTATCAAATGCCTTAACTAGGTCAAGATATGTGATATGCACTGACTTTCACTCGTCCAGGGCCTTGGAGACTTTCTCAAAGAAGTCAACTATGTTTAACAGGCATGATCTACATTTAATGAATCTGAACTAGGTTGGGTCCAGAATTTGGAGATTACTTATGTCCTTGTTAATAAGGTCCATAATGATTCTTTCCATGGCCTTGCAGATGAGGCTACTCAAGCTTACGGGCCTATAATTCCCCAGGGTCGTTTGATTGTCCCCCCTTTATGCAGTGGGATTGCAGTTCCTGTCCTCCATTCTGCTGAAATATAGCCTGTTCACAGGCTGTGGTTAAACAGGTATCCAAGTGGGTCTGCTAGGTCATGTTTTAAGTTGTTTAAAAAGCAACCTGGGATGTTGTCTGGTCCCATCAATGCCATGTTTCTGGCCTTTGAGAGCACCAAGATGACTTGTTCTACTGAGATAATAGGCTGAGGAATTGTGGAAGGTATGACTGGAGGTGACGGGGGGTGAAGTTTTCTCCCAGTCTGTCAGCTAGCAGGTTATCCGTTACCTCCATTTGAGTATGGGTGGTGCCATCCACAACCAGTTCAGCAAATAACTGGGTATTTCCTTTTAGATTTAGAATATAGTTTAAGACTGGTCTAATTTGTTTGTTTAAGCTGGAGAGGGATTTCTTCCTCTGCTGAGCCATTTCCCTCTTGTTCTTGAACATTAGTTTCCTTCTCTTGTTGCATAGCCTGTATATACTAGGGGTGCACCAGGGTGGCTTGATTTTTTGGCAAGACTTGGTTTTAATCCACCCAGGCACAACTGATTTCATACAACTGCTTACGTGATTTATACAGGGATTGGTGTACACCTCTGCTTAGGAGTCTGTGTTATCTGAATTTGAGTGGGCTTTGAAACTTCTTATACCATCACATAGTAAGAAGTAGTTTGTCTTTTAAAAATGCTTAAGCATTTTTGAGCTTGATGGGGTATCTGCTCTTATAATTATGTCAAATGAGACTGATTTATGTTCCGGGGTGCATTGCTCTCATATGTTAGTGAGTACTATGTCCGGGGCATTTGAACATTTTGTGGGTGTGCTGACTAGCTGTTTCAGAGCATTTGCATTGACAAAGTCCTAGAACCTCTGAGCCAACATGTTTGTGGTTGTGTATGTTTCCCAGTTGATGGTAGGATAATTAAAATCACCCATGGGTAAGGTGTTGGGCTGCATGGCAAGTGACTCCAGTAAGTCCAGGTATGCGGTATGCTTTTCCTGTTTCATGGTGGGGGACCTTTGGTTATCTGTGATGTGGTAGTACACTTTGCCTATAGTTAATTGTACATGGAATAGCTCAAGAGAGTCATACTGTTTGACCAGTCTCGATCTGTACTTATCCTTAACGAAGGTGGATACATATCCTGCTTTGGTTCTTTCATGCTCACTTTCTGGCCTGAAAGTATGGAAGGCATTGTAGCCCTGCATGGCCAAGGTGCTTGCTGCATGCCTTGGTGACTGCACAGATATCAGTATCTTCCAAAGTGAGGAGTGCTTTCAGGGAGTTCAGTTTCTTGTTTAAACTGCTAGCATTAAGCAGCAGTACCTTGAGTTTATCTAGACAGGATTTTGTTATGCTGTGAAGCTGGTTATTTTGACTTTGCCTAAAAAGGCACAATAGGGGTGGCAAATGCCTTTGCCAGTATCCAATAGCCTAGAGGAGTCAGGTGCAGACCATCTCTGGCAAAGCACTGTGGCCCTTTGATCATGTCTTCCCAGGCTGACAGATATTGGATCCACTTGGACTGACACCAGAAGCTAACCCAATTGTTAAAGTCAATCATTTTTGTTTGTATTGTGTCATCATCCTTGAAGAAGGTAGAATGCTGCTTAAAGCTAGGCTTATACCTCCCTGTGACACATAATCTGAAAGCTCAGTCATATCTCTCTCAATATAGTCCAGTGAGGTATGTCTCAAGTCATTCACCCCCACTTGGACTATGACAGAGTCACACCAGTACCTGTGGTTGAGTGACTTGAGTGCTTGAGTGACTTGACAGATCCTGGCACCTGATAGGCAGCTAAACGTAACCTGCTCCTTATACAGCTTGGTGAGGGGAACATCAATGTGTCTCACAATGGACTCATCTATGACCAATACATTAGGCTTTGTAGTGTTACGGCCTAGGGGCTTATTTGTTGAGACACTGGTGTGTGTGTTATTATGTGTTGTGGTTGTTTTTTGCAGTGTTATGTGTGTAAGTGGTTTCCATTTGGAGAGCCTCTAATCTTTTGGTAAGTTACTATTGAGTATATCCACATATGTGGGTTTATGTTTCATATCCTTATTTAGTGTGGACCGTGTGTGTGCTGACAACCTGTTTGGCATTTGATTTGTCTTTATGTGAGAGTCTTGCCTCCAATTTCATAGTGTAACTATATCTCTCACATAAAGTATTTGTTTGTTTCAGGAGTAAGTGGTTGTCAGTATATATTAGACAATTGCTACATTGCCTCAGGATGCCCGTGTCTATCAGGCTGGCCAGAGAGATGATGGAAAACTGCCTAGTCATGATACCAGGCTCTTACTTCATGTTTTATTAGGGAAGGGAATTGATTAATTTGACAGAACTGCACTGGTAACACCAAGATTACAAGAGGGGCCTATACTTTGTGTAGGCTAAGGTTGATCAATAAGGCAACACTGCTCAGTGAGTTGCTTCTGGAGCAGCAGAAAAGTTAGAAGGGTTTCAATGACAGCTGCTTAGGGAAAAACTAAGCTTCTAGGCTTTTGCATCTATACAGGCACTGCTAACCGCAGCTGAGCAAAGAGCAGCACCAGGCAAATGAGTGGCTTAAATACCTCAGCTCAAATAGACCAGGTGAACACCTACTTCCAGTACATAAATAATTCCAGTCCTCCTAATGTAAAAGCACAGTAAAGGAATGTCTGTAGTGAAATGCTACCACAAACAAACTTAAAAGATACAAAATACTACCACAAACAAACTTAAATATACGGATACAGCAGTTTAAACAGCTTATAAAGGGTTGATTATTATATAAAAGTACTTTGCTTCGTATAAATGAGCCAAGAGCCACTCAATTGTACAGAATTTATAAAAACACTAAAAACAAGATAAACTGATTAATAAGCCCTCCAGTGAATAAAAGAACATGAAGAAATCTCAAGTGTTTTCCCAACCTAAACAGACCAGGCTGCTTCCCATTGCACTAGATGGAAAATACACTGACCTCTTCATGTAAAAATAACAAGCACTTGTTATCATGTAAAAATATGCTGCTTTATCCAACAGCTAGCTAGATAATGAATTCAGGCCAAGTAAATCAGTAGAACTGACAATGAGATGCAAATGCACTTTTTCAATATAAACACTAGGAAAGGCAAATAAGTAATTCAGTATATCAACAGCAGTGTAGAAAGGGGGGAGCTTATTAAGCTCAATTTACAGTAGGGGTAGGCAGCTTAAAATCACCAGGTTTAAAAAGCAAATCAACAAACAGGAGGGTGAGTGGGAAAAACTAGCAGGGACTCACCAGCAGTGCTTTAGTTTATGCATGCTTGAAATCTTTTCAGCAAAAGACAAAGGCCCAGAAATTCACTGTGTATTTAAGTATCACTCAAGAGACAATTAACTAATGAAAAAACATGTGAAATGTGCAGCCTAGATAATTTGTGTCAATCTCTCACACAAAACAAAAACACCAGGCAAAGAAGATTTCTTAAAACAGAAACAAAATGGAGAAAGTAAAACAGAAAGCATAACAATGTTACAAATTGCATAAATAATTTTTTAAATATTTTGTCTTTGGGAAACTGTTGCTCATGAATAGGGATCACCCTTTTTATCTGAAAGAGATTATTTGC
This sequence comes from Protopterus annectens, assembly GCF_019279795.1. NCBI lineage: Eukaryota > Metazoa > Chordata > Ceratodontiformes > Protopteridae > Protopterus > Protopterus annectens. The sequence continues at coordinate 1,230,729,337 of NC_056725.1, forward strand.
TACTTGTACCTTGTAACTGTTGACAAAATGATATTGAAGTTCACCACTGAGAAGTTATGTATTCAGTGTAATTATGTCATCCTAAAGTGATGAATGGTATATGAGAAAAGAGCCAGCATTCTCTGTTAGACATACTGTCCAAGATGCACAAGATATCTATGATGATATAAGCAGGTGCTATACTGAGATTTCACAAGCTAAGCTTGATAAAAAAGACAGATAGCATCTTCTAGGTAAATCATCTGGGTTGCAATACCCTGTCTTGTGGCATTACATATTTATCATGGCTCTGTAGGAGGGTCTATATCATATGAGCGAATCGCACAAATTGCGAATGTTCATAATATCGAATGCACCAGACAACGAACTTCCTATTGTGGGGGGCTGCACCCCCCACACCCCCTGCTAAATATATATTCCAACTCTGAGATCGCACTACAGTGAGGAAAGGGCAAATATCCCATTCTTCACTGTACCACGATCTCAGAAAAAAACACTTTGAGGTCCAGTATGTTCAATATTATGAGCATTCACAATTTGTGCGATTCGCTCATATGATATAGACCCCTGTAGGAAGGGTGGTGTGGTGTGTCTTAGGTTTGTGTTGAACATCCTATGCTTGCTGGGAAAAACATTGTAAGAAGAGGGACAAGAATTTAAAGGTGGTCTCCCACGCCTACTTTTTTCCCCCTCCACTGCCTTTCTTCCTCCCAGCATTTTTCATTCATTATATTACTCACATTTAGCCTTCCATAATTTAGCCACTAGATGTCAGTACACCTCCCTTCCTACATTTAACTATTTACTGTGCACTACTACTTTTCTCCCAGTTCTCTCAGCATTTTGATTCTGTTACAACTCTCAATCCTCTTCTACTGTGTACCTAACCTGTTACCCACTACCTCACACTCTAAGCACTCACTTCAGGCTTACCTGCAGTCTATGCTCCCAATAGCAGTTGTGTTTTCACTGATAGTTTTTCGTAGACATTCTTGTCTCACAAATCCCGCTCTGTTCGCCCTTTGGGCTCACTCCGCTCCCCTACCCTGCCCCATTTCCCACCTGCCCTCACTATCTCTACTTTTACATCCACTATACCACTCCCACAAACTACTCACCCTATCAAACAACACTCCACCCCCACCCACATCACCTATCCCCACCCCCACTTACTAACTCCTCCCCTAGCTTTACCTCTAACCGCTTCCTACACCTGTTCAGCTTATCATACCCCACTCCACCTACTCCTTATTATCCAGCTTATATTTCTCTACATATCAATTCCTTCACTCCACCTCTACACTAAACCTACTACTACATATCCTTACCTTCTCCTTACACACAAATTAACACATCATTACTTACTCCTCACCTCAACCCCCACACTGTCATCACCATGCACATCACACCTGTAGCCTTTTTACTCCAAATCCTCCTTCTCCTCTCCCTCTGCCTCATATTCCACCTAACCTGTCTCCCTAACTTCCACTATTCCCCTCCCCTATACACTACCTCTCTATACTTCATAAAAGAACCCTGCTTCACTTCCTATATTTCACCTCACCTCTACAAAACCACTGACTCTCTCCTCTTCACCATCAAGTTCCTAACTTACCCAACTTTCCACCCCATCCATCACAATCCCAATACCTTATGCATGCTTTCATTCAACCCCAACTCTAATGTTGCCTGTAAACGTCTAAGCCACATCCTTAAAGCTATCTATATCCTTCTCTCTGGTGACATTCACCCCAACCCAGGACCTACTGTAAACCAACATTCATATCATCCTCCAACCCCTACTGCCACTCCCCACAAATCTCTACTTTTCACTACCATTAATGCCCAAAGCCTATGTAACAAACTACATACCTTCCATGCCTGGCTGACTCAACCACCCTGACATAGTAGCAGTCACCGAAACATGGCTCAAACCACATCTGAAAGACTCTGAAATCACCCCCTCCAACTACAAAATCATTAGATATGACATAACCCAAAAGAAAGGAGGTGGAGTAGCATTACTCTTTTCATCCTCCCTAACAGTAATTCCATATACTAACCATATACCAAAATTCAGTACAGCCAAAATAACCCTAGCCCTCCTAAAAATCAACAACTATAAAAACAGTCATAGCCACCCTTTACATCCCTCCTGGAAATAACATTCCCCTCCTAGAAGACATACTTTGTTGGTTCTCAGCTAATATCTCCAATGAAACAATCATCCTAGGAGATGTTAACATTAACTGGAATTCCATTCAGTTGACCACATCCTCCCACGCTATCAATTTATACAACTTCTCTCAAATAGTTAACTCGCCTACTAGAACCAATAAAGACAAGTCCTCAGGAAGCATTCTGGACTGGATTTTAGTTTCCCACCCAAAAATATCTCAGATAGCGTCACTTTGCCAGATTCTCTCAGTGACCACTTGCCTGCCTTCATTCAACGAACCTCATCCACCATACACTTACAGCATAACTATATCTCAACCTGCAACCTCAAAATTTTCAACCCACAATCCTTTTCTGATAACCTGAAACTAATAAACTGGAACCCTCTGAAAACTCTTCCTCTTGACAATGCTGTTACTTTAACACTACTTTTACTAACCTTCTAAACTCCTTCATGCCCCCCAGAAATAAAAGAGTAAAATCCATTATTGTCCCATGGCTTTCCAAAGACACATTAGCCCTCATGCATACTTGTGACAAATCATGGAACTCTACCAAAATCTTAAAACATTCAACATACTCGATGAATACAAACAACTTTGCAATAAAGTAAAAAAAAACTAATTGCTTTTAACCACAAATCCTACTACTCTAATCTTCAAAACAACCACAAATCCAATCACAAAAAGTTCTGGAATAGTATCAGTCCTGGTCAAAAAGCTAATCCCTGCCCTGACCCATACTCCCCTGACCACATCATAGCCACTAAATGAAACACCTTCTTCATAGACTCTATTGCCAAACTTACCACATCTTTCCCCCAGAACTCCATCATTCCATCAACTCCAATTTCCCAAACCCCCCCTTCCCCTACCACACTTACTTCCCACCCCTCTCTCTTTTCCTTCAAACCCATCCCAGTATCCACTATAAAAAACTCCTCCTAAAACTAAAACCCTGTTGAAATGTCCCTGACAACCTTCCAACTAACTTCCTTAAACTAGCTGCAGACAGCATTGCATTCCCTATTTGTATACTAATCAACTATTCTATCCAAGAATCCTCTGTACCCCTTCTCTGGAAAAATGTCTTTATCATTCCCTTACATAAAAGCGGCAACAGCACTGACATCCCCAACTTCTGCCCCATTGCCATCCTTTCCCCCATCTCAAAAATCCTTGAAAAATGCATTCACCTTCAACGTTTACCCTACCTCCTAGACAACCACTTACTTACCCCTACACAACATGGATTTCGACCTGGCCATAGTACCACCACAGCCCTGCTATCCTTTCTTGAAAACATCAACCACCCCTGTGATTCTGGTAATATTGTATCTCCTCTTCTCTTAGACCTTTCTAAGGCCTTTGATACAATATACCACAGTCTTCTTCTTTCTGAGCTCACCCAGCTTAATCTTGCTATCTCTGAATTGGTTTTCCAGTTATCTCTCTGATAGACAGCAAGCCACCAAATGGAATAATACCACCTCACCCTACCTTAACACTCAGACCGGTGCCCCCAAGGATCTATCCTGGACCCACTTCTATTCAGTATCTTCATAAACGACTTCCATAAATGCATCCCCAATGCCAAACTCATCCAATATGCAGATGACTCAACCATTATTTGCTCTGCAGAATCCCTTCCTAAACTTGTACAAATACAAGCCGCATTCGACAGCACAGAGATTTGGATGAAAAACAATCACTTAGCCCTTAATGCATCCAAAACCAAAATCATGATCTTTACCCCTTCTAAAAACACCAAAATAAACACAAACACCTTCGCCATATTTAGCCAAAATAAAACTCCCATCGGAATAGTCTCCCATACTAAGCTTCTAGGTGTCCTTATAGACGAACAGTTAAAATTCGACCTTCACCTCCAAGCCAACATTAGGAAAACCCATTAAAAACTAGGAATGCTTTACCGGCACAAAGGCTACCTCACACCATCAACTAAGCTTACCCTCGCTACCACTTACCTCCTCCCCTCCCTCATGTACATGGCTCCTCTCCTTACCAACCTGCATGCAATCCCCAAAGTTAAATTAGCATCCTGCTACAATAAGATTGCCAAATTTGCTTCTAGCTCTAAATCCTTTTCCCACCACTGTTACTCCCTACACTCCCTGAACTGTCTAGAACTCCCTCACTACCTATCCTACACTGAACTCTCCACTGTCCACAAACTCATTTTCAACCCTTCTCATTGCCCCTCCCTCTCCTCCATCCTCACTATGCATCTTCCTACCTGAACCATCAGATCTAACAATCAAAACCTCCTTGCTGTATACAAACCATCACGTAGCCCTGGTCAGCTTCTTCTATCTTTCTCCCTTGCACGCAAATGGAACTCCCTCCCTCCCCACATCCATACTACACAAAATCATTCCTCTTTTAAGGCATTGCTACACTCTTATCTCTCCTCTGCCTGGGCATGTTCCTCCTCCCATCCATCTTAACCTCCCCATCCACTCCTTCTCCTACTCACACTGCCTTACCCTAGCTCAATTATGCTTTCTGCCTGCCACATATGGAAACAAATATTCATACATTTGCTATTTAGGAGTCTTCTGCTGATGTAACTGTTACTGTTTGTACTACTTCATGTTTGACCATTGATTGTAACTAGAACATACTGTATCACCTCTTGTTTTTTCTCTTGTATATCTGTTGCATGTATATATTGAACTATTACTGTATTAATTTCATGTTAAACTTCTTGTTGATTTTTGTACATATATACTGTGGAGCTTTTCTCCCCGGGCCTCCATTGAAAAAAGGCTCATCTCTGTCCAATGGACTTTCCCGGTTAACAAACTTCAAATCATTAAATAAATAAATTCCTTTTGATTCCTGATATATTTCAGTGAGGACATCTGCCACAGTCAGCACACATACCATGTATGCCAATGCCAGTTCCAAGATCCCACTCTGAGTCATGCACTTTAAGACAAACAGCATCAACCAGCATTTGGACTCAGCTGTGTCGTTAGTCCAAACCACTTAATAGATGGGTGAAAAGTTGTAAGAGTCATCATCTCCAGCCCACTGCATGTGCTTGCCTCAATAAAACTGAGGGCCTGCATTTTATGACCCCATTATTGTACATTCTCCAGTCATTTTGTGTCTGCATCTGAATTCAGGGTGTGTCCTGGCATATATGCATATAGTGAAGGCTGTGCCACCTAGCACTCATTTTCAGTGCTCATCTAAGATAATATCTGATGTTAATTGTGCACAGGCGATACACTGGCTGGCATCATCTCTACTGGCATTTTCAAGATGACATGTCTACAGAAAGGTGCCTGTTAACATTAGAAGGACTGTAACTAAATCTTTGGAACAGTGGAACTACATGTGCATATTGGGGTGTGGTATACTCTAGATCCAGTGCTTTTGGTATTTTGGAATATTTCCTACACTCTCAGGTACAGTGATATAACAGCATACACAAATAGTGGGGTATGCGGAATACAGATTCCCAGAGAGTGCAGGTGGCTCAAAACAACAAATTATGGTATTATTTTTAAAGTGTCAGAACTCACATTACTAGGTATCACAGCTCTGAAATTGAGATATCAGCAAGGTACATCATTTTTAACTATGTGCATTAAATGGTATGTATATAGCTTCCTTTCCTGCTCATGATTATAGTGTTCTAGGTAATCACTGTGGTTATCACCAGCATATGGCTCCATGTTTTGTACTACTGTACATTCTACTTCCCACTTTTTATGTACTATCTCTGGCTGTCTCTATAACAGAGTTGATACCTTGCACCTGACATCCTCAATCCAAATAACTTGAAAGCTTCCTATTACATGTAATGTAGTAGCTCAAAATATGAGTTATTTGCAGGGAAGCCAGTCCCCCTTGCAACCTTACACCCTCCAAACTTGTATATATCAACTCTGTGGCCTCACAATATTAGGGTAGGAAGGAACCCCTCAAAGCAGTGATACTACTCTCAGGCACTCACTCATTTTGCTCAAACATGAACATGTTAATGATTTCTGAAATATTACATCTCACAAACACATGGGGAAACTATACAATTATGTACTAGTCAATGTATGATGTGCACAAGATATTGCTTTTGGTCACATCTCCAGTTCATTGTACTGCATTCCACGACAGTGTTCCCTCATTACATTCTCTCCAGAAAATATTATGCACAGCTGTCTGTGTTTTTATGAGGTTTCCTACTTTGAATGCAATCATAGTTTCCTGTGAATTCTGCAGCTTCTACTGTGTTGTCATTCTTAATGCAGAGTGCTCACAGACCAACTGAGGGGCAAACTCTGCACACACCTCAAATTTATATATATATATATATATATATATATATATATATATATATATCTATACCGACTGCAAGATCCTCATACCTTAGAGAAAAGAGAATACTCTGGGAAATGGCCATTTCAGACTTGGTATATGTAAGTCTGTTCTTTCAGCCATTCAGTTTCCATGTTTCAGGACTCACTATACCGGATCCTGACATTTCAAACCGTTATTGTGCTGTACATTATACTGTGTGAATAGGGTTCATATTACGTTATTGAAAGATAACGTAATCGAATGCTCAAAACATCGAAATGGCCACATATCAAAGCTTTTATTGTTGGGGGCTGCGCCCCCCACATCCCCAGCTCCAAGATCACACTACAGTGAGGAAAGGGCAACTGTACTGTGTTCCCACAATGCGATCTTCGAAATGCAGCCGTTTCGAGGTTCTGAGCATTCGATTATGTTATCTTTCAATAATGTAATAGGAACCCATGTGAATAGTATCATTTGCATTCTGTCATGCTTCATTTGCACTCATTGAGATCCACTCTTTTCAGTATGGTACAATGGGCTTCAGCAAATTTCTGACTGCTGTACCTGTCAACAAACATCACCTAGAAAAATATCCAGACTTATGCAACCTCTTTTTCCCATTTTTTTCTCATGGGGGAGGGGTGTCACTTCAACAGTGACAATCATTTAGAGCCAATATTTACAGTGGAGGTGGACAGCCCTGGTGCGGTTGTTCTTCCATACCACATAATACACATGCAAACGCACACCTACAGCCAATTTAGAATGCTCAGTCCACCTACTGCATGTCTTTGGAATGTGGGAGGAAAGTGGAAAACCCACACAAACACAGGCACAATATCAAACTCCATAGAGAAGGCACCCCAGCTGAGAACCAAACTGTGGAACCTCTTGCGGTGAGTTGACAACATTACCTGTTACACCACCATGTTGATCTAATCGACAATACACTTAGAAAGAAATGCATTGTTCAAATTGTTTCTGAATCTAGGCAGATGTCTTCTCCCATTTGTGGTACTGATACAGAAAACGGTAGTCTCACTGAACGACAGTCACTTGTCTAGAACCATTCTTTGAAAGTCTTAGACTTTTCCACTGTTCTACAGCAAGTTAAAAGTAATAGATGAATAACTCTCGTATTTGTGTTTAGCAATGCGTTTTTTATATGAGATCTGTAATAGTATACAAGATAATGTTGGTTAAGGCTTCTCACTCTTTTATTCTTATATTCACTTTAGGGGCAAACTCTGCACACACCTCAAATTTATATATATATATATATATATATATATATATATATATATATATATATATATAAATATATATACACACATATATATATATATATATATATACATATATATATATATATATATATATATATATATATATATATATATATATATATATCTATAACGACTGCAAGATCCTCATACCTTAGAGAAAAGAGAATACTCTGAGAAATGGCCATTTCAAATTTTTGAAACATTATTAATGGCACATTTGTATACTTTTAATCACAGTTAAGCTCGTAATTTATGTATGATGCTTATTAATGGAATTAATTTCTAATTAATCTGATATTTTTTCAAGGCAAATCTGTTTGCCAAAATTATAAGATAAAAGAAAGTTGATATCTAAGTGTTCCCATTAGTGGAACGCATTTGGTATAGGTGCAATTACTGCAGAGTGTGATCAGTTGTTCAATGCATTCAAAAAATAAAATTTGTGTGTCTGAATAATCTAAGTGCATAGTTTTAAGAAATAATTAGTAAAATGTTTTGTTACTACTGTTTGAAATAAAAGTGCCGGCATTTACAAGTGGTACAAGTTGATTAAATCAACATAAAGTGAATTAATAATATGAACTCGGCCTTTGTTACTTCACTAACACATCACCTTACAAAGCCAGTACTTTAAACCTCCGCACTTGAAATTCTACTGTGGTAACCTGCCAAGAAATATCCAGAGAGCAACCTTTTCCACAAGGAAATGCATCTAAACATATGCATATTTACAGTTGACCTATACATAATATTATGACTATTCTTGTAATATGAATGCATTTTTTGAGAGGAACAATATTTGTAGTAGAAAAAATATTGCAATGAAATTGACTTTATCTTATGGAGAGAGTTATGTCTATGAACAGTCTTTTGTTAACTGACACCATTTTAATTATACCTTATTTATCTGAGTCTTAATTTCCTAGTATATATCTTTTAGTACTCTTCATCTTTGATATTTTTGAAAACTAATATATTTTCACTGTATGTTCAATATTTTTTCTCTTTGACGTAGAACGATTATCTGGATACCATGTGTACAAAAACGCAGCTGTAACTGAAGTGAAGAGCTTGAAATTATCAATAAAATATTCATATAAACAAAATGTTTCATAATTTCATGCTTTAACTGAATTCTTTCGATTTAGTTGTTTACTGTATATGAAATAAGAAAAACTTGTAATGCTAAAATAAATACTGCAGAAAAGAAAAAATAGCGTTATATGATTCTTGACATTTACATGAAAGCAGATGAATATGTGTTATTAATAAAATGTATGCATTTGATTAAATAAAGTATTTATTACACTAAAATTCATATCTGGCACTCTAGAAACTGTGGTGCAGCACAGACTGATTCACAACAGAATAGATCAAATGACTAATATGCATCCAAATATATAAAGGTAAGTTGAGAGGAAAATGTATGTATTTTTATCAGCTGCATACATATTAAGATGAAGTGTTTATATCACGGTAAAAATTGTTCATCGTGGGAAATTATATTGCAGTTGTGAAATAATCCATATTTTTGTTGAGTAAGTAGATATTAAAAGTTTTAGAAGCATTTTGAAAATATAGCAATCAAATGAAAACAGTTTATCTGATTTTGGTAGAAAAAAATATTAAGAATAATTCTATTTGTTAACCAGGTAGGCCCACTGGACATACACAGTCTCTTTTTAGTGGCAACATGGTAGTGATGTCTGGTTAAGTGTCTTACTCAGGATCAGGTAGTTGGCAAATGAGAGCTGAGGAAATCAAACCCTGTGTCATAGGAACTATAGCTCACAATCTCAATCTCTGCATAAACTGTTCACTTTAAGTAACCCCCTTTTTCTTAAGGTTCACTGGAGAGCAGGAGCCTACCCCGACAAACAACAGTATTAATGTATGGTACCATTCTTGGAAGGAAAACAGTGACACACTTGTATACATTAAGACATGACATATACACACCTACATAATTTTCTAGTATTGCCAATTTACCTACCAGGAGTTTTTTTCTGATGTAGGAAGAAATGAACATGTCACTATAAAAAACACATGTGGACACAGACCCCAGATTCCAAAGGAAAGCTGCAGTCAGCACAGTACACTAAAGGAGTACTTTGGTGAAGTAAGGGGAGACCTGATTCTAAAAACCATCTGAAGCCCCATGCATATTGTCACTCATCTTATGTATCTAAATAAGACAATGGGGATTGGGTGTTCATTTAAGTAGTTTATTACACACAAACACATCAGGATGGATGACTGGAACATTAAACTTTAACTGACTGGCTGCTACACACATACAATACATGCTGTCACTCTGGCTGTTCACTCAAAATGGCACTCTTCCTTCCACATGCTTAATACTTATATGCACGTGCCCACTGACTGGAATGCTTTTGAAGGTACATTACACACTCTGATCTACATCCTCCCTCTTTAACTAATCTGTCTCGTAATGACAATGACAATTGAATAGGCATGCAAATTATACAGATCATAACAAACAATAACAATCATGTCCAGGTGGTCATGTATCTAGGATTAGGTCTTGAGATACGACCTGACTTCATAATGTAATAATTAGAACTGGGTTTAGCAACAGGGACAGTCACTGGGGAATGTTCTGCTTCAGTATTTTCAGGGATACTTTCAGGAACAGGAACAGATGATGACATTTTCTCTGGAACAGGAAAATTGGACAAATCATCTGAGAATTAGAGTCTCCATTATAGGCAAGATGCTGTAACACTGGCTCAGACATCGGTAATAAATGTTTCCGATTCCACCTAAATTCCATTCATTGTGATTTCACGATGTAAAATCTTGGTTCTTCACACAAATGTTTCACAAGTCCAATCTGATCAAATCCTTTTGCTGTCTGCATTCTCAGTATCTCTCCTTCTTTCAATGGATTCAGAGGTTTGCTGGTTTTATCATAACAGGACTTTTAGGACAAACACTTTTTTTAGAAGTTGGGCTTTCACTGCTTTGTTGTTTTTTAGCACATGGAAACAATAAATTCTTACTTATTGGTAGTGTGGTTCTGGTTTGTCTTGACATAAATCTCTGGGCAGGTGACCCAAGTAAGTTATCATGAGGAATGTTTCTGAGATTAAGCAAGTTTAGAAAAACATCAGTATTGTCTCATTTGGATTTCTCTAAGAGCTGTTTTGCACTTTGAACTGCACATTCAGCCAAGCCATTTGATTGCAGGTATTCAGAGCTACTAGTAAAATGAACAAAGTCCCACATTTCAGCAAATCTTTTCAAAGGCTGACTTGTAAACTGTGCAACATTGTCAGAAATGACTTTGTGTGGACTACCATGGACAGAAAAATGTTTCTTTAACTTTGTAGTGACAATACTGGAAGTTAGGTTAGGAAGTAGGTCAATCTCGAACCAATTTGAATAAGAGTTTACTAATACCAAGTAATGTTGACCATTGCACTCGAAAATATTTGTGGCTACTGTTGACCAAGGTAGTTCAGGAATCTGGCTTAACTAAAGTGGTTATCTTGTTGATGCAGTTTAGTACTATTACAAACAGAAGAAGATGAAAGTGCCTTCTCAATATCTTTTGACATAGATTGCCAAAATACTAACCCTCTCACCCTTCTTTTGGTAGAATCAGTTCCTTTTTCAAAATAGTGACCAATGGTTGGTGGTCAGTTTCAATTTGAATAGGTCGGCCATAAATATATTCATGAAACTTTGAACATGCAAACATAATTGCCAAAAGCTCTTTCCCAATTTGAACATACTGCATCTCAGTTTGGGTTAGAGTTCTCTATGCATAAGCTACTTGTCTACCCCCTTGAAGAATGACTGAACCAACACTAAACTCTGAAGCATCACAGAAAAGAGTTACTGGTTTGTGAACATCATAGTATCTTAAAGTAGGTAGACTGGCAATTTTCTGTTTCAGGACATCGAATGCTTTTTGGTGCTGTTCTGACCAGGACCAGGTTACATCTTTGCATGTCAGCTCTCTTAACAGTGCTGAAAATTGACTTAAATCAGGAATGAATTTGCCTAAATAGTTGACCATGCCAAGAAAACATTTTAAGGCTTGGACATTGTCTGGAGCTGGCATTTCAAGGATCGCTGTTTGCTTGGAAGGATTTGGTCATAAGCCTGAACTGGTAAACAAATGATCCACATAAGTAACTTCTCGTAGTCTCGTAGCCTGAATTTACATTTCTGAGGATTCAGCTTAAGATTGACTTCACAAGCATGTTCCAGAACTTTCCTGACGTTTCTATCATGTTCTTGTTCACCACTGCCTCCTACAAGAATATAATCTACTATAATAGCACATGGATAGGCAGAAACAATTTGTTCCATCGCACGCTGAAAGACTTCACTGGCAGAATTTATTCCAAATGTCATCCTCAAAAATCTGTACCTTCCAAATGGTGTACTGAAAGTGGTTAGCAATGAAGATTTTCAATTAAGCAAAATTTGCTAAAATGAACTTTTTGCATCTAAGACAGAAAAAACAGTGGCATTTGGCATGAGGGCAGCAACTTCCTTGACTGTACGCATAGGATGATGAGGTAATTTTAGTGCTTTCTTCAAGTCTCTCAGATCAATAAATATTCTATCATCTGAGCTTTTCTTATGAGCTACTACCATGGAAGATAACCGTTCATTGGGTTCTTCTACTGGACTAATTACACCTAGCTGCACCATTCTGTCTAGCTCTGCTTTGACTCTGTTCTACATAGCTACTGGAAATCCGTGCTGGTCTGACAACTGGGCTTACATCATGGTCTAACTTCATGGAGTACACAACTAGGAGTTTGCCTAGTTTCTCTTCAAAAATATCACCATAATCAGAAAAAATGGTTTGGGTGAAATTAGAGCTGTTATCATGCACTTACATTGTGGGCTTCTTTATTAAATGAAAGCAGTCCCATTTTCGAACTCTCCTTGTGCCCTAATAATGACTGCACATGTCTCTTGACTACATAAAACTGCAAATCATACCTGTTCCCAGCAGAGTAACATAAAAGCACTACTGAGCCTTCAGTTTGAATTTCTTCACCACTATAAGCAACAAGCTTTGCACACTTTGCCAGATCAAGTTTCTCACCAGCTTTTACTCTAGCAAATGTTTCTGCTGACATAACATTGCACTTTGGACAAGTATCAACTTTGAGCTCTGTAGGTCTCCCATTAATCCGAACAGTACAAAATATTTTGTTCTTTGCCCATAAATCTACTGCAGTGACTGTTTCACCAAGCACAGACACACCTTCAACAAAACAAATAGGGTCAGAGCTTTCTAGTTGAGCAACTTGCCTCATTGAATGCCCTATTTTAATAAAAGAATGTGCCTCATTTGATTTATAAAGCCTTTTGCAATTATTCCACTTTTTACATTTGTGACACTGTAGACCAAAAGCTAAGCACTTTTCTTGACTGACTGTGAGGCTAGGCGGGGGGCATAGTCTTTGATTTTGCTGAGTCACCCCTGTGCTTTACTGAGTGTACCCTCCATTTATTGAAGCTTCTCTGCCTTTTGTTGGAGCGACCATGCCCTTAGGCCTATATCTTTTAACCTTGTGCTGCATACTATCAACATTAGCACTGGAAGAAGCTGAAAGCAATGCTTTTTTCATTCATAAGCACATTCATGTGCTTTTCTGTGAGCTCATATATCTGACAAATCTATATGGCCTTGTTTAAAGTTAAATTGCTGTCTCAAAGCAAAATCTTTCTCACTGCATCATTATTAATACCACACACAAGCCTGTCTTTTATCAGCTCATCTCAGATAACCAAATCTGCACAGTTTAGCCTTATTTCTCAAGTCAGTTATGTATGCTGCAATGGTTTCATCAGATGTTTGATCTCTTGTATAAAATAAGTGCCTTTCCATTGTAATATTTGTTTGGGGGTTGCACATTTGCCTAAATTTACATCTTAAGCACTCAGGGTCTTCCTGTGTTTCAGCCGGTACCACAATATGGCAGTCTTCTCCCTCCCCTGCAAACACAGCAGGTGCGTACACAAATGAACACTGTCTTTCAATGGCTTCTGAACCAGCTAAATTAAGGAGAATAAATGGTTTTGTATGTGGGTCCTTATCAAAAAAGCAGCCTGTATGAAAATATTGTACTCTTGCTCAAACACTTTCCAATTTTCTGCAACATTATTAACAAATACAAGTGGACTAGGTTTGGGAAATCTGTCTGCCGTACCAAAAGTTTCAAACACATACCAGGTACTCATAATAATATGCAAATGCACAATAATCTCTTTGAAATGACTGTACTTTGCAAAATAACTGTACTGTAATACTGCACACACTTGCCAACACTTTGCACACTTTGGATACTTCGATTAGCTTTAGTTAACGTGAAAAAGCAGTACATTGCAAAACATTTGGTTGTTTTTTGTTTTTCATGCATTTTATGCAATTCGGATATTGTTTCAAACATTTTCATAAATATTTCAAATATCTGTATCAATATGTCACATTTGAACAGTTTGTTTAAATAGAAATTTGTTTTGAGCATTTTGAATGCTTAGTTTTATATTCGTTGAGTAAAAAATAATTTAAGCGAGTTTTAGTACTTGGAAATTCATTTCTGACCTATTTACAAGTTGTTTGAGCTTCAGAGGATCCACTCATGTATATTACTCCATTTCTAACTGTACCTCATGGTTTTGACTTCTGATCCCATTCTGACACCACGTCGCTCATCTTGTGTATCTAAATAAGATAATGAGGCTTGAGTATTTGTTTAAGTAGTTTGTTACACACAAACACATCAGGATGGATGACTTGAACATTAAACTTAAACTAACTAACTCACTGACTGACTGCTACACACATACATGCTTTCACTCTGGCTGCTCACTCAAACTAGCACTCCTGCTTGCACATGCTCAGTACATATATACACATGCCCACTGACTGGACTGCTTCTTAAAGGTACATCACACACTCTGATCTATACATATGTTAATGAGTATGGTATATGCTAACTGTGGTTTCTGTGAACTTGCACCTGATTCCAATACACGATGTGGGCACCTGATGACAATACATTTTGTGTGCACCTAATGACAATAAACTGTGACAAACAACTATTGGTGGTAGACAACATTAGCTTAACAAGCATTTGGTGGAGGCCACATTTGCTTGTAATAAATAGAGTACTCATAAATTGTAAAATATTTAAGTGCATTAATCTGGATCCCACAGGAAAATCTGAAAAAATGAATTATGCATAAATGGAAGATTCACTGTAAGAGTGCCCTATCATCTGCAGATAACCAACACTATGGCACTTCAGGCTCAGTTAAGTCACCTCTTTGATCAAGAAATAATAGACAGAGAGTGGTACAAGTTGTGGGTGGTTTGTGTCTCACCACCTGTGGGGTAACCTTGTCTCACTACCCTTTGGAACATTCCACCCATGCATGGCTGATACTGTAGGAGTGTCCCAGGCACCTGCTAGTCTTATACCAGGACAGTTCCTCACAGTCATGTGATGAGTTCCTCTGCTTCCCATCAACACCACAGCAATGGCAGACTGCCATGGGCCAGTTCTATGCCATAGACAATTTTTCCATGTCCCTTCTGCAACTGATTGCACTCACTTAGCAATCAAACCCCCTTTTGGAGGATGTGCTGAACAGTACATCAACAGAAAAGAGAGGTCATCACTTAATTGTCAGGTAGCATGCTCAGTAGAGGGCCTCATCAATAATCTGATTGCAATATGCTGTAGTATGGAGGGAGATTCACCAAGGGCACTATTCGAAGTGGGTGAGATCCCTGAGGGGCTCTTACTTGGTAAGTACATCTGTATATGACAAATGTGTTTTATGCTTCCCTACTGCAGTGTGATACAGCCATGCTAATTTTCTGTCCGTTTATACCAACAGATCACTGCAGTTATCCACTGGAGCCACAGTTCATGACACCATTCACAGCCCCAGCCACACCTGCTGAGGATGCATTTAACCAATCACACTTTGACATGGAACACCATTGAGCAACTGCTTGGTGTACTGAAATCACAATTCAGATGTCTGGACACATCCAAGGGGGTGCAACGCAGTACATATGACAAAAGGCTGCAAAAATGATTGCCATGTCTGCTATGTTGCACAGTATGATTATGTCCAAGCACAGTGGTCTGCCAGGTCTAGGTGTGGGTGATCTACCCCAAGAATCTCCGACATCAAAAGAAGCATTATCACATGCTTCAGAAGATGAACAGGAGGACACAAGGGACAGAACATCCAGGCATGGGTGATGATGGCAGCAGTTTTATATGCTGGCTCAGGCAAATTGGCAACATCTAGCTCAGAACTTTGGCTCATGAAATGCCAGATATACACATGTACATAAAG